>NC_140124.1:141000583-141254059 GCF_964035555.1 Netta rufina
AGGACTGGTCCCCAGTCCTGGTCCCCAGTCCTGGTCCCCAGTCCTGGTCCCCAGTCCTGGTCCCCAGTCCTGGTCCCCAGTCCTGGTCCCCAGTCCTGGTCCCCAGTCCTGGTCCCCAGTCCTGGTCCCCAGTCCTGGTCCCCAGTCCTGGTCCCCAGTCCTGGTCCCCAGTCCTGGTCCCCAGTCCTGGTCCCCAGTCCTGGTCCCCAGTCCTGGTCCCCAGTCCTGGTCCCCAGTCCTGGTCCCCAGTCCTGGTCCCCAGTCCTGGTCCCCAGTCCTGGTCCCCAGTCCTGGTCCCCAGTCCTGGTCCCCAGTCCTGGTCCCCAGTCCTGGTCCCCAGTCCTGGTCCCCAGTCCTGGTCCCCAGTCCTGGTCCCCAGTCCTGGTCCCCAGTCCTGGTCCCCAGTCCTGGTCCCCAGTCCTGGTCCCCAGTCCTGGTCCCCAGTCCTGGTCCCCAGTCCTGGTCCCCAGTCCTGGTCCCCAGTCCTGGTCCCCAGTCCTGGTCCCCAGTCCTGGTCCCCAGTCCTGGTCCCCAGTCCTGGTCCCCAGTCCTGGTCCCCAGTCCTGGTCCCCAGTCCTGGTCCCCAGTCCTGGTCCCCAGTCCTGGTCCCCAGTCCTGGTCCCCAGTCCTGGTCCCCAGTCCTGGTCCCCAGTCCTGGTCCCCAGTCCTGGTCCCCAGTCCTGGTCCCCAGTCCTGGTCCCCAGTCCTGGTCCCCAGTCCTGGTCCCCAGTCCTGGTCCCCAGTCCTGGTCCCCAGTCCTGGTCCCCAGTCCTGGTCCCCAGTCCTGGTCCCCAGTCCTGGTCCCCAGTCCTGGTCCCCAGTCCTGGTCCCCAGTCCTGGTCCCCAGTCCTGGTCCCCAGTCCTGGTCCCCAGTCCTGGTCCCCAGTCCTGGTCCCCAGTCCTGGTCCCCAGTCCTGGTCCCCAGTCCTGGTCCCCAGTCCTGGTCCCCAGTCCTGGTCCCCAGTCCTGGTCCCCAGTCCTGGTCCCCAGTCCTGGTCCCCAGTCCTGGTCCCCAGTCCTGGTCCCCAGTCCTGGTCCCCAGTCCTGGTCCCCAGTCCTGGTCCCCAGTCCTGGTCCCCAGTCCTGGTCCCCAGTCCTGGTCCCCAGTCCTGGTCCCCAGTCCTGGTCCCCAGTCCTGGTCCCCAGTCCTGGTCCCCAGTCCTGGTCCCCAGTCCTGGTCCCCAGTCCTGGTCCCCAGTCCTGGTCCCCAGTCCTGGTCCCCAGTCCTGGTCCCCAGTCCTGGTCCCCAGTCCTGGTCCCCAGTCCTGGTCCCCAGTCCTGGTCCCCAGTCCTGGTCCCCAGTCCTGGTCCCCAGTCCTGGTCCCCAGTCCTGGTCCCCAGTCCTGGTCCCCAGTCCTGGTCCCCAGTCCTGGTCCCCAGTCCTGGTCCCCAGTCCTGGTCCCCAGTCCTGGTCCCCAGTCCTGGTCCCCAGTCCTGGTCCCCAGTCCTGGTCCCCAGTCCTGGTCCCCAGTCCTGGTCCCCAGTCCTGGTCCCCAGTCCTGGTCCCCAGTCCTGGTCCCCAGTCCTGGTCCCCAGTCCTGGTCCCCAGTCCTGGTCCCCAGTCCTGGTCCCCAGTCCTGGTCCCCAGTCCTGGTCCCCAGTCCTGGTCCCCAGTCCTGGTCCCCAGTCCTGGTCCCCAGTCCTGGTCCCCAGTCCTGGTCCCCAGTCCTGGTCCCCAGTCCTGGTCCCCAGTCCTGGTCCCCAGTCCTGGTCCCCAGTCCTGGTCCCCAGTCCTGGTCCCCAGTCCTGGTCCCCAGTCCTGGTCCCCAGTCCTGGTCCCCAGTCCTGGTCCCCAGTCCTGGTCCCCAGTCCTGGTCCCCAGTCCTGGTCCCCAGTCCTGGTCCCCAGTCCTGGTCCCCAGTCCTGGTCCCCAGTCCTGGTCCCCAGTCCTGGTCCCCAGTCCTGGTCCCCAGTCCTGGTCCCCAGTCCTGGTCCCCAGTCCTGGTCCCCAGTCCTGGTCCCCAGTCCTGGTCCCCAGTCCTGGTCCCCAGTCCTGGTCCCCAGTCCTGGTCCCCAGTCCTGGTCCCCAGTCCTGGTCCCCAGTCCTGGTCCCCAGTCCTGGTCCCCAGTCCTGGTCCCCAGTCCTGGTCCCCAGTCCTGGTCCCCAGTCCTGGTCCCCAGTCCTGGTCCCCAGTCCTGGTCCCCAGTCCTGGTCCCCAGTCCTGGTCCCCAGTCCTGGTCCCCAGTCCTGGTCCCCAGTCCTGGTCCCCAGTCCTGGTCCCCAGTCCTGGTCCCCAGTCCTGGTCCCCAGTCCTGGTCCCCAGTCCTGGTCCCCAGTCCTGGTCCCCAGTCCTGGTCCCCAGTCCTGGTCCCCAGTCCTGGTCCCCAGTCCTGGTCCCCAGTCCTGGTCCCCAGTCCTGGTCCCCAGTCCTGGTCCCCAGTCCTGGTCCCCAGTCCTGGTCCCCAGTCCTGGTCCCCAGTCCTGGTCCCCAGTCCTGGTCCCCAGTCCTGGTCCCCAGTCCTGGTCCCCAGTCCTGGTCCCCAGTCCTGGTCCCCAGTCCTGGTCCCCAGTCCTGGTCCCCAGTCCTGGTCCCCAGTCCTGGTCCCCAGTCCTGGTCCCCAGTCCTGGTCCCCAGTCCTGGTCCCCAGTCCTGGTCCCCAGTCCTGGTCCCCAGTCCTGGTCCCCAGTCCTGGTCCCCAGTCCTGGTCCCCAGTCCTGGTCCCCAGTCCTGGTCCCCAGTCCTGGTCCCCAGTCCTGGTCCCCAGTCCTGGTCCCCAGTCCTGGTCCCCAGTCCTGGTCCCCAGTCCTGGTCCCCAGTCCTGGTCCCCAGTCCTGGTCCCCAGTCCTGGTCCCCAGTCCTGGTCCCCAGTCCTGGTCCCCAGTCCTGGTCCCCAGTCCTGGTCCCCAGTCCTGGTCCCCAGTCCTGGTCCCCAGTCCTGGTCCCCAGTCCTGGTCCCCAGTCCTGGTCCCCAGTCCTGGTCCCCAGTCCTGGTCCCCAGTCCTGGTCCCCAGTCCTGGTCCCCAGTCCTGGTCCCCAGTCCTGGTCCCCAGTCCTGGTCCCCAGTCCTGGTCCCCAGTCCTGGTCCCCAGTCCTGGTCCCCAGTCCTGGTCCCCAGTCCTGGTCCCCAGTCCTGGTCCCCAGTCCTGGTCCCCAGTCCTGGTCCCCAGTCCTGGTCCCCAGTCCTGGTCCCCAGTCCTGGTCCCCAGTCCTGGTCCCCAGTCCTGGTCCCCAGTCCTGGTCCCCAGTCCTGGTCCCCAGTCCTGGTCCCCAGTCCTGGTCCCCAGTCCTGGTCCCCAGTCCTGGTCCCCAGTCCTGGTCCCCAGTCCTGGTCCCCAGTCCTGGTCCCCAGTCCTGGTCCCCAGTCCTGGTCCCCAGTCCTGGTCCCCAGTCCTGGTCCCCAGTCCTGGTCCCCAGTCCTGGTCCCCAGTCCTGGTCCCCAGTCCTGGTCCCCAGTCCTGGTCCCCAGTCCTGGTCCCCAGTCCTGGTCCCCAGTCCTGGTCCCCAGTCCTGGTCCCCAGTCCTGGTCCCCAGTCCTGGTCCCCAGTCCTGGTCCCCAGTCCTGGTCCCCAGTCCTGGTCCCCAGTCCTGGTCCCCAGTCCTGGTCCCCAGTCCTGGTCCCCAGTCCTGGTCCCCAGTCCTGGTCCCCAGTCCTGGTCCCCAGTCCTGGTCCCCAGTCCTGGTCCCCAGTCCTGGTCCCCAGTCCTGGTCCCCAGTCCTGGTCCCCAGTCCTGGTCCCCAGTCCTGGTCCCCAGTCCTGGTCCCCAGTCCTGGTCCCCAGTCCTGGTCCCCAGTCCTGGTCCCCAGTCCTGGTCCCCAGTCCTGGTCCCCAGTCCTGGTCCCCAGTCCTGGTCCCCAGTCCTGGTCCCCAGTCCTGGTCCCCAGTCCTGGTCCCCAGTCCTGGTCCCCAGTCCTGGTCCCCAGTCCTGGTCCCCAGTCCTGGTCCCCAGTCCTGGTCCCCAGTCCTGGTCCCCAGTCCTGGTCCCCAGTCCTGGTCCCCAGTCCTGGTCCCCAGTCCTGGTCCCCAGTCCTGGTCCCCAGTCCTGGTCCCCAGTCCTGGTCCCCAGTCCTGGTCCCCAGTCCTGGTCCCCAGTCCTGGTCCCCAGTCCTGGTCCCCAGTCCTGGTCCCCAGTCCTGGTCCCCAGTCCTGGTCCCCAGTCCTGGTCCCCAGTCCTGGTCCCCAGTCCTGGTCCCCAGTCCTGGTCCCCAGTCCTGGTCCCCAGTCCTGGTCCCCAGTCCTGGTCCCCAGTCCTGGTCCCCAGTCCTGGTCCCCAGTCCTGGTCCCCAGTCCTGGTCCCCAGTCCTGGTCCCCAGTCCTGGTCCCCAGTCCTGGTCCCCAGTCCTGGTCCCCAGTCCTGGTCCCCAGTCCTGGTCCCCAGTCCTGGTCCCCAGTCCTGGTCCCCAGTCCTGGTCCCCAGTCCTGGTCCCCAGTCCTGGTCCCCAGTCCTGGTCCCCAGTCCTGGTCCCCAGTCCTGGTCCCCAGTCCTGGTCCCCAGTCCTGGTCCCCAGTCCTGGTCCCCAGTCCTGGTCCCCAGTCCTGGTCCCCAGTCCTGGTCCCCAGTCCTGGTCCCCAGTCCTGGTCCCCAGTCCTGGTCCCCAGTCCTGGTCCCCAGTCCTGGTCCCCAGTCCTGGTCCCCAGTCCTGGTCCCCAGTCCTGGTCCCCAGTCCTGGTCCCCAGTCCTGGTCCCCAGTCCTGGTCCCCAGTCCTGGTCCCCAGTCCTGGTCCCCAGTCCTGGTCCCCAGTCCTGGTCCCCAGTCCTGGTCCCCAGTCCTGGTCCCCAGTCCTGGTCCCCAGTCCTGGTCCCCAGTCCTGGTCCCCAGTCCTGGTCCCCAGTCCTGGTCCCCAGTCCTGGTCCCCAGTCCTGGTCCCCAGTCCTGGTCCCCAGTCCTGGTCCCCAGTCCTGGTCCCCAGTCCTGGTCCCCAGTCCTGGTCCCCAGTCCTGGTCCCCAGTCCTGGTCCCCAGTCCTGGTCCCCAGTCCTGGTCCCCAGTCCTGGTCCCCAGTCCTGGTCCCCAGTCCTGGTCCCCAGTCCTGGTCCCCAGTCCTGGTCCCCAGTCCTGGTCCCCAGTCCTGGTCCCCAGTCCTGGTCCCCAGTCCTGGTCCCCAGTCCTGGTCCCCAGTCCTGGTCCCCAGTCCTGGTCCCCAGTCCTGGTCCCCAGTCCTGGTCCCCAGTCCTGGTCCCCAGTCCTGGTCCCCAGTCCTGGTCCCCAGTCCTGGTCCCCAGTCCTGGTCCCCAGTCCTGGTCCCCAGTCCTGGTCCCCAGTCCTGGTCCCCAGTCCTGGTCCCCAGTCCTGGTCCCCAGTCCTGGTCCCCAGTCCTGGTCCCCAGTCCTGGTCCCCAGTCCTGGTCCCCAGTCCTGGTCCCCAGTCCTGGTCCCCAGTCCTGGTCCCCAGTCCTGGTCCCCAGTCCTGGTCCCCAGTCCTGGTCCCCAGTCCTGGTCCCCAGTCCTGGTCCCCAGTCCTGGTCCCCAGTCCTGGTCCCCAGTCCTGGTCCCCAGTCCTGGTCCCCAGTCCTGGTCCCCAGTCCTGGTCCCCAGTCCTGGTCCCCAGTCCTGGTCCCCAGTCCTGGTCCCCAGTCCTGGTCCCCAGTCCTGGTCCCCAGTCCTGGTCCCCAGTCCTGGTCCCCAGTCCTGGTCCCCAGTCCTGGTCCCCAGTCCTGGTCCCCAGTCCTGGTCCCCAGTCCTGGTCCCCAGTCCTGGTCCCCAGTCCTGGTCCCCAGTCCTGGTCCCCAGTCCTGGTCCCCAGTCCTGGTCCCCAGTCCTGGTCCCCAGTCCTGGTCCCCAGTCCTGGTCCCCAGTCCTGGTCCCCAGTCCTGGTCCCCAGTCCTGGTCCCCAGTCCTGGTCCCCAGTCCTGGTCCCCAGTCCTGGTCCCCAGTCCTGGTCCCCAGTCCTGGTCCCCAGTCCTGGTCCCCAGTCCTGGTCCCCAGTCCTGGTCCCCAGTCCTGGTCCCCAGTCCTGGTCCCCAGTCCTGGTCCCCAGTCCTGGTCCCCAGTCCTGGTCCCCAGTCCTGGTCCCCAGTCCTGGTCCCCAGTCCTGGTCCCCAGTCCTGGTCCCCAGTCCTGGTCCCCAGTCCTGGTCCCCAGTCCTGGTCCCCAGTCCTGGTCCCCAGTCCTGGTCCCCAGTCCTGGTCCCCAGTCCTGGTCCCCAGTCCTGGTCCCCAGTCCTGGTCCCCAGTCCTGGTCCCCAGTCCTGGTCCCCAGTCCTGGTCCCCAGTCCTGGTCCCCAGTCCTGGTCCCCAGTCCTGGTCCCCAGTCCTGGTCCCCAGTCCTGGTCCCCAGTCCTGGTCCCCAGTCCTGGTCCCCAGTCCTGGTCCCCAGTCCTGGTCCCCAGTCCTGGTCCCCAGTCCTGGTCCCCAGTCCTGGTCCCCAGTCCTGGTCCCCAGTCCTGGTCCCCAGTCCTGGTCCCCAGTCCTGGTCCCCAGTCCTGGTCCCCAGTCCTGGTCCCCAGTCCTGGTCCCCAGTCCTGGTCCCCAGTCCTGGTCCCCAGTCCTGGTCCCCAGTCCTGGTCCCCAGTCCTGGTCCCCAGTCCTGGTCCCCAGTCCTGGTCCCCAGTCCTGGTCCCCAGTCCTGGTCCCCAGTCCTGGTCCCCAGTCCTGGTCCCCAGTCCTGGTCCCCAGTCCTGGTCCCCAGTCCTGGTCCCCAGTCCTGGTCCCCAGTCCTGGTCCCCAGTCCTGGTCCCCAGTCCTGGTCCCCAGTCCTGGTCCCCAGTCCTGGTCCCCAGTCCTGGTCCCCAGTCCTGGTCCCCAGTCCTGGTCCCCAGTCCTGGTCCCCAGTCCTGGTCCCCAGTCCTGGTCCCCAGTCCTGGTCCCCAGTCCTGGTCCCCAGTCCTGGTCCCCAGTCCTGGTCCCCAGTCCTGGTCCCCAGTCCTGGTCCCCAGTCCTGGTCCCCAGTCCTGGTCCCCAGTCCTGGTCCCCAGTCCTGGTCCCCAGTCCTGGTCCCCAGTCCTGGTCCCCAGTCCTGGTCCCCAGTCCTGGTCCCCAGTCCTGGTCCCCAGTCCTGGTCCCCAGTCCTGGTCCCCAGTCCTGGTCCCCAGTCCTGGTCCCCAGTCCTGGTCCCCAGTCCTGGTCCCCAGTCCTGGTCCCCAGTCCTGGTCCCCAGTCCTGGTCCCCAGTCCTGGTCCCCAGTCCTGGTCCCCAGTCCTGGTCCCCAGTCCTGGTCCCCAGTCCTGGTCCCCAGTCCTGGTCCCCAGTCCTGGTCCCCAGTCCTGGTCCCCAGTCCTGGTCCCCAGTCCTGGTCCCCAGTCCTGGTCCCCAGTCCTGGTCCCCAGTCCTGGTCCCCAGTCCTGGTCCCCAGTCCTGGTCCCCAGTCCTGGTCCCCAGTCCTGGTCCCCAGTCCTGGTCCCCAGTCCTGGTCCCCAGTCCTGGTCCCCAGTCCTGGTCCCCAGTCCTGGTCCCCAGTCCTGGTCCCCAGTCCTGGTCCCCAGTCCTGGTCCCCAGTCCTGGTCCCCAGTCCTGGTCCCCAGTCCTGGTCCCCAGTCCTGGTCCCCAGTCCTGGTCCCCAGTCCTGGTCCCCAGTCCTGGTCCCCAGTCCTGGTCCCCAGTCCTGGTCCCCAGTCCTGGTCCCCAGTCCTGGTCCCCAGTCCTGGTCCCCAGTCCTGGTCCCCAGTCCTGGTCCCCAGTCCTGGTCCCCAGTCCTGGTCCCCAGTCCTGGTCCCCAGTCCTGGTCCCCAGTCCTGGTCCCCAGTCCTGGTCCCCAGTCCTGGTCCCCAGTCCTGGTCCCCAGTCCTGGTCCCCAGTCCTGGTCCCCAGTCCTGGTCCCCAGTCCTGGTCCCCAGTCCTGGTCCCCAGTCCTGGTCCCCAGTCCTGGTCCCCAGTCCTGGTCCCCAGTCCTGGTCCCCAGTCCTGGTCCCCAGTCCTGGTCCCCAGTCCTGGTCCCCAGTCCTGGTCCCCAGTCCTGGTCCCCAGTCCTGGTCCCCAGTCCTGGTCCCCAGTCCTGGTCCCCAGTCCTGGTCCCCAGTCCTGGTCCCCAGTCCTGGTCCCCAGTCCTGGTCCCCAGTCCTGGTCCCCAGTCCTGGTCCCCAGTCCTGGTCCCCAGTCCTGGTCCCCAGTCCTGGTCCCCAGTCCTGGTCCCCAGTCCTGGTCCCCAGTCCTGGTCCCCAGTCCTGGTCCCCAGTCCTGGTCCCCAGTCCTGGTCCCCAGTCCTGGTCCCCAGTCCTGGTCCCCAGTCCTGGTCCCCAGTCCTGGTCCCCAGTCCTGGTCCCCAGTCCTGGTCCCCAGTCCTGGTCCCCAGTCCTGGTCCCCAGTCCTGGTCCCCAGTCCTGGTCCCCAGTCCTGGTCCCCAGTCCTGGTCCCCAGTCCTGGTCCCCAGTCCTGGTCCCCAGTCCTGGTCCCCAGTCCTGGTCCCCAGTCCTGGTCCCCAGTCCTGGTCCCCAGTCCTGGTCCCCAGTCCTGGTCCCCAGTCCTGGTCCCCAGTCCTGGTCCCCAGTCCTGGTCCCCAGTCCTGGTCCCCAGTCCTGGTCCCCAGTCCTGGTCCCCAGTCCTGGTCCCCAGTCCTGGTCCCCAGTCCTGGTCCCCAGTCCTGGTCCCCAGTCCTGGTCCCCAGTCCTGGTCCCCAGTCCTGGTCCCCAGTCCTGGTCCCCAGTCCTGGTCCCCAGTCCTGGTCCCCAGTCCTGGTCCCCAGTCCTGGTCCCCAGTCCTGGTCCCCAGTCCTGGTCCCCAGTCCTGGTCCCCAGTCCTGGTCCCCAGTCCTGGTCCCCAGTCCTGGTCCCCAGTCCTGGTCCCCAGTCCTGGTCCCCAGTCCTGGTCCCCAGTCCTGGTCCCCAGTCCTGGTCCCCAGTCCTGGTCCCCAGTCCTGGTCCCCAGTCCTGGTCCCCAGTCCTGGTCCCCAGTCCTGGTCCCCAGTCCTGGTCCCCAGTCCTGGTCCCCAGTCCTGGTCCCCAGTCCTGGTCCCCAGTCCTGGTCCCCAGTCCTGGTCCCCAGTCCTGGTCCCCAGTCCTGGTCCCCAGTCCTGGTCCCCAGTCCTGGTCCCCAGTCCTGGTCCCCAGTCCTGGTCCCCAGTCCTGGTCCCCAGTCCTGGTCCCCAGTCCTGGTCCCCAGTCCTGGTCCCCAGTCCTGGTCCCCAGTCCTGGTCCCCAGTCCTGGTCCCCAGTCCTGGTCCCCAGTCCTGGTCCCCAGTCCTGGTCCCCAGTCCTGGTCCCCAGTCCTGGTCCCCAGTCCTGGTCCCCAGTCCTGGTCCCCAGTCCTGGTCCCCAGTCCTGGTCCCCAGTCCTGGTCCCCAGTCCTGGTCCCCAGTCCTGGTCCCCAGTCCTGGTCCCCAGTCCTGGTCCCCAGTCCTGGTCCCCAGTCCTGGTCCCCAGTCCTGGTCCCCAGTCCTGGTCCCCAGTCCTGGTCCCCAGTCCTGGTCCCCAGTCCTGGTCCCCAGTCCTGGTCCCCAGTCCTGGTCCCCAGTCCTGGTCCCCAGTCCTGGTCCCCAGTCCTGGTCCCCAGTCCTGGTCCCCAGTCCTGGTCCCCAGTCCTGGTCCCCAGTCCTGGTCCCCAGTCCTGGTCCCCAGTCCTGGTCCCCAGTCCTGGTCCCCAGTCCTGGTCCCCAGTCCTGGTCCCCAGTCCTGGTCCCCAGTCCTGGTCCCCAGTCCTGGTCCCCAGTCCTGGTCCCCAGTCCTGGTCCCCAGTCCTGGTCCCCAGTCCTGGTCCCCAGTCCTGGTCCCCAGTCCTGGTCCCCAGTCCTGGTCCCCAGTCCTGGTCCCCAGTCCTGGTCCCCAGTCCTGGTCCCCAGTCCTGGTCCCCAGTCCTGGTCCCCAGTCCTGGTCCCCAGTCCTGGTCCCCAGTCCTGGTCCCCAGTCCTGGTCCCCAGTCCTGGTCCCCAGTCCTGGTCCCCAGTCCTGGTCCCCAGTCCTGGTCCCCAGTCCTGGTCCCCAGTCCTGGTCCCCAGTCCTGGTCCCCAGTCCTGGTCCCCAGTCCTGGTCCCCAGTCCTGGTCCCCAGTCCTGGTCCCCAGTCCTGGTCCCCAGTCCTGGTCCCCAGTCCTGGTCCCCAGTCCTGGTCCCCAGTCCTGGTCCCCAGTCCTGGTCCCCAGTCCTGGTCCCCAGTCCTGGTCCCCAGTCCTGGTCCCCAGTCCTGGTCCCCAGTCCTGGTCCCCAGTCCTGGTCCCCAGTCCTGGTCCCCAGTCCTGGTCCCCAGTCCTGGTCCCCAGTCCTGGTCCCCAGTCCTGGTCCCCAGTCCTGGTCCCCAGTCCTGGTCCCCAGTCCTGGTCCCCAGTCCTGGTCCCCAGTCCTGGTCCCCAGTCCTGGTCCCCAGTCCTGGTCCCCAGTCCTGGTCCCCAGTCCTGGTCCCCAGTCCTGGTCCCCAGTCCTGGTCCCCAGTCCTGGTCCCCAGTCCTGGTCCCCAGTCCTGGTCCCCAGTCCTGGTCCCCAGTCCTGGTCCCCAGTCCTGGTCCCCAGTCCTGGTCCCCAGTCCTGGTCCCCAGTCCTGGTCCCCAGTCCTGGTCCCCAGTCCTGGTCCCCAGTCCTGGTCCCCAGTCCTGGTCCCCAGTCCTGGTCCCCAGTCCTGGTCCCCAGTCCTGGTCCCCAGTCCTGGTCCCCAGTCCTGGTCCCCAGTCCTGGTCCCCAGTCCTGGTCCCCAGTCCTGGTCCCCAGTCCTGGTCCCCAGTCCTGGTCCCCAGTCCTGGTCCCCAGTCCTGGTCCCCAGTCCTGGTCCCCAGTCCTGGTCCCCAGTCCTGGTCCCCAGTCCTGGTCCCCAGTCCTGGTCCCCAGTCCTGGTCCCCAGTCCTGGTCCCCAGTCCTGGTCCCCAGTCCTGGTCCCCAGTCCTGGTCCCCAGTCCTGGTCCCCAGTCCTGGTCCCCAGTCCTGGTCCCCAGTCCTGGTCCCCAGTCCTGGTCCCCAGTCCTGGTCCCCAGTCCTGGTCCCCAGTCCTGGTCCCCAGTCCTGGTCCCCAGTCCTGGTCCCCAGTCCTGGTCCCCAGTCCTGGTCCCCAGTCCTGGTCCCCAGTCCTGGTCCCCAGTCCTGGTCCCCAGTCCTGGTCCCCAGTCCTGGTCCCCAGTCCTGGTCCCCAGTCCTGGTCCCCAGTCCTGGTCCCCAGTCCTGGTCCCCAGTCCTGGTCCCCAGTCCTGGTCCCCAGTCCTGGTCCCCAGTCCTGGTCCCCAGTCCTGGTCCCCAGTCCTGGTCCCCAGTCCTGGTCCCCAGTCCTGGTCCCCAGTCCTGGTCCCCAGTCCTGGTCCCCAGTCCTGGTCCCCAGTCCTGGTCCCCAGTCCTGGTCCCCAGTCCTGGTCCCCAGTCCTGGTCCCCAGTCCTGGTCCCCAGTCCTGGTCCCCAGTCCTGGTCCCCAGTCCTGGTCCCCTTTTGGCATCGCGATCAAGCTGCTCCAATTCCTTTCCAGGGACAGAGCTGAGATTTACTGACCTCTAGTTTGCCCGATCCTTCTTTTTGCCCTTGAAGTTCCGAATGGCACTGGCTTTCCTCCTGTTTTCCGGCACCTCACCCATTCTCCAGGACCTTTCCAAGATTATAGAGAAAGTTTCACCGATCGCATCTGACAGCTCCCTTAGCACATGTGGATTTAGTAGCTTTGTAGTAGAACCCCACCCGTGTGTCTCCCATACCAGCCCATCCCTTAATTCTTATTCAGAAGCTCTCCATCACCCTCCCCCAGCTGGAGCTGGCTACACTCTAATTGCTCCCTCACATAAAGGGCAACCCCACCCCCTCGCTTCCCCAGCCTGTCTCTCCTAAAGAGGACGTGGCCCTCCATGACTGCGTTCCACTCACGTGAGCTGTCCCACCACGTCTCAGTGATCGCAACGAGATTGTGGCCCCATGACCGAACACAGATCTTGAGCTCATCCTGTTTATTTCCCGTGCTCCGTGTACTGGTGTACAGGCACTTTAGGGAAGCAGCAGGTACAGTTACCTTGGGGGCATGCAAGAAGAAGGTACTGGACGGGGGATTGGGAACGCTACCTTCTCTGAGGAGCCCTCAGACAATCCTATGGGAGAGCTCTGAAGTTTTTCCTTGTCTTCAACAGTGGCAGTAGTGTGAAAAGTGTTCATCTGATTCATGTCATTATGGAACAATGCTAGGGCCGCATGGTATGATGAATGTGACCTTCTGTCCTACAGACCCTTGTATAACCACGAGTCTAAGAAAAACAGAGTGGTTAATGTATATAGTTCTTGTACCTTGCAAAGGAATGTTTTAGCAATTCGTGTCAATAGAGAGCTTGAAGGGAAATGTATTTGTAGCCTTGTCCTTGAAGTCTCTGATACCTGGGGGGGGGGGGGGCGGGGGGTCAGAATAGCTGCTAACTATTATGACTATTGCATGGGACACCATGCAAGTCCCTGATATCTGGCCAGGAGACTAAGGAGACAGGGAAAGCTGAAGAATGACTAAAAGACAAAGCTTGCAGGGGACGCTGCACAAGTCTCTGCCATACAGCCAAGTTGGACAAAGGAGAAGGACAAGAGGGAGGGAGGAAGACTATGAGCCTTCAGCATGAGAGACCCCCAGAGGGTCCACTGGAGACTGTTACGCAAACCCTCCAGTAGGAGGGTTTGGATTCCGGAAACTAATTATAATAACCCTGGTTGTTTTAGAAGCAGTATTGAATATGTATTAGCCTAGGAGCATAAAAATCAGCTGCTTGATGTAACCGGTGTGCGTCTTGGTGGAGCAGAGACTCCCGGCGCACCCAGTGCTGTTTGCTTACCTCTATTCCTTTAATAAATTCTAAACTTTGATTATAGTCCTATTTTGAAGACTGAGCCATTTATAACAGTAGTGAGGACTTCCCCCAGCCCTTCTCTGTCCCCTTTAGCTCCCCTCCCTTCCCCCATCAAACCTAGTTTAAAGCCCTGGTAATCAGCCCAGAGAGCTTGCTCCCCAACACACTTGCGCCCCGCTTGCCCAGTCCTGGTCCCCAGACTTTTGCGGCAGGAACATGATTCCACAGAGCCTTCAAGCCTTTCTGTAGCTTTAAAGATGCTGAAATGGTCCCTGGCTTAAGAACTAGTTCCCCACCTGGCACTACGAATCGTTGCTTAGGGCTAAAAGCTGAGGCTCTTGTCTGTTACGTGAACTGCCAGGAAGACTCAGCCTCCCTTCTCTGAGTTCGGTGCTGCCTAGCCTTAACATTTTCAGTACTCAGTAGCGTCCGCCAGGCTCCTGTATTTTGAGAGGGATCGCACTCCCCTTACATCATATGGGAATCCCAGTTTTCTGTCTCAAGGGTGAATGGTGGAAAGCACTTGTAAATCATTGCAGGAAATCATTGCAGGTTGTCGTTGTTGTCCATTGCCATGTAAATTAAGGCCATGCAAGTACCTTCTACTGTTTCTTCTTCCCTTTCGTTTGTTGTCTGGTTTCTACCAAATATTACATATTTGGTGAAATGCCTTAAACCAACGTTACTTTTTAATTAACAACTTATTTTTTTTTCTCTCTAGGTCTGCCAGTAGCTGACAGAGTAGAAAGGTGTGCTTCTCTCTCTTTCTTGTATAGAGTTAGAGGCAATGCCTGATATCCAGCCAAGATGGACAAAGGAGAAGGACAAGGACAAAGCCTGGGAGGAAGACTATGAGCCTTCAGCACGAGAGACCCCAGAGGGACCACCGGGGACTGATACACATGAGCCAGTGGGAGGGTTCGGAATCTGGGAACTAATTATAATAACCCTGCCCCCTGCCTTTTCCAGAAGTAGTAATGAACATGTATTAGCCTAGGAGCAGAAAAAGCTGCCGCCTGATGTAACGTGTGTGCATGTTGGAGGAGCCCAGACTCCCCGCGCACCCAGCGCTCTTTACTTGCCTTTTATTAACCCCATAAATAAATCTCATAAAGCTAAGTTGGCTCGGAATTTATAACAGTATGATGAAAACTGTTGCACTCCAAGTTGGGAAGGGGAGAGGAAAATGTTCATGTATACGTGAGAATTGTACTCAAACAGCTGATTACACCTTTGCATACACCTTTTAAGGGAAAAGTTTAAACCTGAGAAGCAACAGGCAGTTTTCTGTTTCCTGATATGATAACATAATATATGATATAGGTAGGATATCAAAGGATGATATCATACCTATAGCCTGCTGCAGGCTGAAAAGTAGCCTGTGCCTCAGGTACCGTTTTATGCCTTTGCTTTTGTTACTACATCCCTGTAAGTCTTCAAAGGGGAAATGAAATCTCTCCTGGCTTGTTTACTCCTGAAGGAGCGTGAAAGAGATGCGTGTCCTTGTATGTGAAGAGGAGGTTAAGGAACAGCTAGCGCAAGGAACACACAAATCCATTGCGCCAGACTAACAGGTGGTTGGCTCTGAGCTGGGAGACTGCAACAGAAACACAGAATTATCTAGGTTGCAAGAGACCTCCAAGATCATCAAGTCCAACCTCTGACCTAACACTAACAGTCCTCCACTAAACCATATCCCTAAGCTCTACATCTAAATGTCTTCTAAAGACCTCCATGGATGGTGACTCCACCACTTCCCTGGGCAGCCCGTTCCAATGTCTAACAACCCTTTCGGTAAAGAAGTTCTTCCTAACATCCAATCTAAAACTCCCCTGGCGCAACTTTAGCCCATTCTCCCTCGTCCTGTCACCAGGCATGTGGGAGAACAGACCAACCCCCACCTCGCTACAGCCTCCTTTAAGGTACCTGTAGAGAGCATTAAGGTCGCCCCTGAGCCTCCTTTTCTCCAGGCCGAACAAACCCAATTCCCTCAGCCGCTCCTCATAGGACTTGTTCTCCAGGCCCCTCACCAGCTTCGTCGCCCTTCTCTGGACTTGATTGAGCACCTCGATGTCCTTCTCGTAGTGAGGAGTCCAAAACTGAACACAGTACTTGAGGTGTGGCCTCACCAGAGCCGAGTACAGGGGGACGATCACTTCCCTAGACCTGCTGGCCACACTGCTTCTTATACAAGCCAGGATGCTGTTGGCCTTCTTGGCCACCTGAGCACACTGCTGGCTCATATTCAGCCAACTATCGACCAATACTCCCAGGTCCTTCTCCGCCAGGCAGCTTTCCAACCATTCCCCTCCCAGCCTGTAGCTCTGCTTGGGGTTATTGCGCCCCAGGTGCAGGACCCGGCACTTGGCCTTGTTGAACTTCATGCAATTGACCTCAGCCCATCGCTCCAGCCTATCCAGATCCTCCTGCAGAGCCTTCCTACCCTTGAGCAGATCGACACACGCATCTAACTTGGTGTCATCTGCAAACTTACTGAGGGTGCACTCCATCCCCTCGTCCAGATCATCGATGAAGATATTAAAGAGGACTGGCCTCAGCACTGAGCCCTGGGGAACGCCACTAGTGACCGGCCTCCAACTGGATTTGACTCCATTCACCACGACTCTTTGGGCCCAGCTATCCAGCCAGTTTCTAACCCAACGAAGCGTGCGCCAGTCCAAGCCAAGAGCAGCCAGTTTCTTGAGGAGAATGCTGTGGGAGACGGTGTCAAAAGCCTTGCTGAAGTCAAGGTAGACCACATCCACAGCCTTTCCCTCATCCACCTTTCATAAACCCATGCAGACTGGGCCTGATCGCCTGCTTGCCCTGCAAGTGCCACGTGATGACTCTCAAGACAATCTGCTCCATGACCTTCCCTGGTACTGAGGTCAAACTGACAGGCCTGTAGTTTCCCGGGTCTGCCCTCTGGCCCTTCTTGTAGATGGGCGTCACATTTGCTAGCCGCCAGTCAACTGGGACCTCCCCTGATAGCCAGGACTGCTGATAAATGATGGAAAGCGGCTTGGCCAGCTCCTCTGCCAGTTCTCTCAGTACCCTCGGGTGGATCCCATCCGGCCCCATCGACTTGTGCACATCCAAGTGCCGTAGCAGGTTGCCAACCATTTCTTCGTGGATAATGAGGGCCACATTCTGCTCCCCATCCCCTTCCGCCAGCTCAGGGTACCGGGTATCCAGAGAACAACTGGTATTGCCGCTAAAGACTGAGGCAAAGAAGGCATTAAGCACCTCCGCCTTTTCCTCATCTTTTGTAACAAGGTTTCCCCCCGCACCCAGTAAAGGATGGAGATTCTCCTTAGTCCTCCGTTTTGCGTTGAATTATTTGTAAAAAGATTTTTTGTTGTCTTTAACGGCAGTAGCCAGATTGAGCTCCAGATGAGCTTTGGCCTTCCTAATTTTGTCCCTGCACAGCCTCGTAACATCCTTATAGTCCTCCTCAGTGGCCCGCCCTTTTTTTTCAAAGATTGTAAACCCTCTTTTTTCTCCTAAGCTCAAGCTGCAACCCTCTGTTGAGCCAGGCCAGTCTTCTTCCACACCGGCTCGTCTTTGGGCTCCTGCACCATTAAGATTTCCTTCTTGAAGAGCGCCCAGCCCAGCCTTCCTGGACTCCTCTGCCCTTCAGAACCACCTCCCAAGGGACTCTACCAACCAGTGTCCTGAGCAGCTCAAAGTCAGCCTTATGTTAGTCCAATACAGCGGTTTTACTGGTCCCCTTCCTGGCCTCGCCAAGAATAGAGAACTCCACCATTTCGTGGTGATTCTGCCCAAGACAGCTTCCGACCACCACATCTCCCACCAGTCCTTCTCTGTTTGTGAAGAGAAGGTCTAGCGGGGCGCCACCCCTGGTGGGCTCACTAACCAGCTGCGTCAGGAAGCTATCTTCCACGCTCTCCAGAAACCTCCTAGACTGCTTTCTCTGAGCTGTGTTGTGCTTCCAGGATATGTCAGGGAAGTTGAAGTCCCCCACGAGAACAAGCTCCGACGATTTTGCAACTTCTGTCAGCTACCTGTAGAACTCCTCATCCGCCTCCTCATCCTGGTTTGGCGGTCTATAACAGACCCCGACCAGGACGCTAGCCTTGTTGGCCTTCCCGCCGATCCTAACCCAAAGGGACTCAACCTTGTCATTCCCAGCCTCGAGTTCCACAACATCAAAAGATTCTCTAATATAGAGACCCACACCACCACCCCTTCTGTGCTGCCTGTCCCTTCTGAAGAGCTTATAGCCAGACACTGCAGCACTCCAGTCATGAGAGTCGTCCCACCACGTCTCCGTGATGGCAACCAAGTCATAGCCTGCCTGCTGCACGATGGCTTCCAGCTCCTCCTGTTTGTTACCCATGCTGCGTGCATTGGTGTAGATGCACTTCAGCTGGGCCATTGCCTTATCCCCCAGCCTTGCCATTGTTCCCCCTGGCACAGCTCCAACATGCCTTGAGCGAATGAACGGCTGTGCGAACGGCTGCGTGGTGCTTAGCTGCCGGCTGGGGGAAACCACGAGGACAGCAATGTAGTCATGTAACCAAATTAAAGACAAAACTTTCAGCCCGGTCCTTGACCTGAATAGGGAGTGAGGATCCGGATCCTGGCATTGATACGTGATAGTTTATATGCAGCCAAAGTAAATACTGCAGTCGGAGGTCATGGCACTAGATTTTGACAAGTCCGGCATAAAGGAGTGATCTCAGAAAAGCAAATTTAAGCAACATTAATGTCAAGTAAAGTCTTTCTGATTGCTATATTCCTTATCTGTCGTGACTAGACAGATGAAAATCCAGGACGGCAATTTTGTCTTCTAGGTCATTTTCTTTTTTTCTTTTATTTATTTCTTCTCTTTATGTTGATTTATCTTATTTTAACAGGCTCTGTACTAAATTTTCCTCACAGAATGACTAGCAGAAATATGACCCTTACATGCCTTTTGTAGTTAATTAATTAGGTCAACTCTAACCACTGAGCCCCTTGTCAGGTTCTTTCTGTTAGCAATAAGGAGCAATTGAACCTTAAACATTGAAACGAGCTTGTTGAGCCTATTCCACAAGGTCTCATGACTCCACATGTGAAGTGAAATCTGCCAGGTGGGGATCATTTGACCTTTGCTATATAGGAAGCATGAGGAGTCATGGGAAGAGTTGGCACTCCAGAGGAGTTTGAGGTTCAGGTTACTTAGGGTGCTTTTCTACTCTCCTGGTGAAATGGACTCAGTGTTCCAAGATAGATGGAATTTTCTTCGTGTTTTCTGCTATCTCTGAGAAATAGTTTTGGAGAATCTATGAGCTAGTAACATCGGCGGTGACTACTCAGAACAGGAAAACCCTGGTGGTGCTACTTCCCTGTGAAGTTCTTTGTCAGTGAGTGAAATTCAGAAGGTGGCAGGTAAGTGCTTTGGGGTTAAAAATTAGAATTGGGTTGGATTGGGAAGCTGGAGGACTTCTTTCACCTTGTCTGGTCCCCAGTAGGACCGGGAACTGGAGCGGCTGCAGAGTCCACCGTTGGTGTCACAGTGGCCGTTGGATCTGTCACAGGACTTGGATTGTCGCAGGGTCTGTCACTAAGATGATAGCAGTATCAATGGCAGCTTGATAGGCATGAGCCAGGCCCCAGCACGTTACAATGATTTGTGTTATTTTGGAACTGCCAGAATCATGACACCTTTTTTTCAAGCATTCTGCCAGTGTTTGAGGATTTTGCAGTTTTTCAGGGGTGAATTTCCAAAACACTGGGGGTGCCAACTGCTCTAGATGCCTGCCCATATCCTCCCATACTCCCTGTCACCCACAGCTATACTGCCTCTGGGCAGATCTCCGGATGTGCTTCCTAAGTAGTTGTTTAACTTTAAGCAGAATCTGAAGTGCATTCAGGAGGCAGAACAACAAGACTATGCTGGTCTGAGTATCCCAAGGATATTCAATATCTTGGAGAGCTATTGTAACAAGCTTGGAGGATAAGAGGGTGGTGAAGGAGGAAGGGAGGGTGATCAAGTATGAGAAAATATCTTCCCCTTTCCCCTCCACAGATTGACTCCCTAATGAAAAAAGGCAACAGGTATAATTGCTAATAGTTTCCAAAATACGGTTTCCAAAGTATAGAGTCAATGATGTTACTGAGTACAAATACCAAGTTAGAGTCATGACCAGATATTTCATCGTCTCATAAGCCACTGTTACAACACACAGTACCATAATGATCTGAGACCGGGTCCCGGAGGCGATAAACAACATGACAGAGCACATACGGAAAATAATGTGCTATAATACTCAATTTGGAAAACAGGCGCAGCAGAGTTTAGATTAAAGCAATCAGCATTATGGCAAGTGACTATTAAGCAGGCCTAATACTTACACCAATTTTAGTTTAACACACTCTGGTCAGATCTGCCATTATCTCAACCTTTCGAGCCCCACGTTGAGCGCCAAAAAAAATGTTGTGGTTTAGCCCGGCTGGCAGCTAAACACCATGCAGCCGTTCGCTCACCCTCCCCCCTCCCTCTCTGGGATGGGGGAGAGAAATGGAAAGTGAAGCCCGTGAGTTGAGATAAAGACAGTTTAATAAGACAGGAAAATAATAATAATAACAATACAATGATGATAATAGTACTACTAATAATAATGTGTAGAAACAAGTGATGCACAATGCAATTGCTCACCACCCGCTGACCGATGCCCAGCCTAACCCCAAGCAGTCCAGCCCCCTTGCCCAGCTAGCCACCCCTATATATTGTTTAGCATGACGTCAGATGGTATGGAATACCCCTTTGGCTAGTTTGGGTCACCTGTCCCGGGTCTGTCCCCTCCCAGCTCTTACTGCACCCCCAGCCTGCCCGTTGGCAGGACAGAGCAAGAAGCTGAAATGTGCTTGGCTTAGTATAAGCACTGCTCTGCAACAATGAAAACATCGGGGTGTTATCAGCACTCTTCTCATCCTAAGCCAAAACACAGCATTCTACCAGACACTAGGAAGAAAATCAACTCTGTTCTAGCTGAAACCAGGACAACTGGATAGCCAAGTTTTCCTTCTTGCCCTTTGAAGATGGGTGTCACATTTGCTTTTTGTAGCTACTGGGGATTTCACCTAATGTTCTTGACTGTACAGTGATGATTCAGATTGGCCTTGCAGTGGCATACAGCATCTCTCATGGTACCCACAAACACATCCCACCCAGTCCTGTGGGCTTGTTTACAAACAATTTCCTTAAGTGATCCCTAATTTGATTCAAAAGGCCAGAGACAGCTGTGTGGCAGGATGTATCTTTGCATTTGTACATTACTATGAGATCATTTACACCATTTCTATTACACATGGGGGTTGTAAAAGCGTCTGTAAATCAAAGCCAGTTTAATGAGTTGTTGAAAGGCAGGCAAATTGGGCTATGACAATATTGTACCACCATCGTTAGGTTAATCCAGACTACCTTTAGTATGGCAGGGGGTTGTTTCCTCGTAAATTTCAGAATGTATTTTTAGTTATTTGATTCTTTATTCTGGCAGCAGTAATTTAAGAAAACAATTATGCCTGAGTAATTCAGTAACTGTCATGCAGCAAATCTGATTAGAAAGCAAGTGTTTTTAAGTACAGAAGATGACAGACTCTTGAATATTGCCTAATTCTAAGGCATTTCTTGTCTTAGCTCACATTCCAGTGTAATGAATAAAAATAAAAGAAAATTCCATCAATACCAGCAAGAAATTGTAGGTCATGCTTCAGGGGTCAGCATTCTAACAACATACTGTGTTTGTCAGTCTGAACTTGTTAATGTATGATGATATGAATATAAATCCACGTGGGACATAACACACTTTTGCATGCATGAATTGTCACTTATTTCTATATTTTCTCAAGAAATTCAATCTTAAATATGTAATTTCCTTCCAGTGATTTTTTTCTTTTCCTTTTTTTCTTTTCTTTTTTTTTTTTTTTTTTTTACTTTGGAAACTATTCTCCATAGTGTAGTAATGAAAATGAATTTATATCTAATTCTACAGTAATACAATTATCTCTATATTTGAAATGAACACTGTAAAACTACTACTAGCACCTTTATTTCATTATTCAAATATTAATTAAAAATATCATAATTTGATTATAAGATTAAACTCTAACAGCCATAGCAGCTGAATTCCACTGCTTTCTCGTTTCCAGCATCTTCACACTTCATATTGCTTGTATGTTTGAATTTAGTTTCTCTTGTAAAGACAAGGATTTGATAAAAACTGAAGTCTTGAATGTGTGTGTTCCTATTGAAAAATTCTCAAAATGCTGTTCTTTGCTACAATATAGAGTACTATAGACCCAACAAAGACAAAGTCAAGATTCCAGAACTATCTCAGATGTCTGAAGCCTGACTAGTTGGGGAAAAAAGCATCCCATTCAATAAACACCTGATCCATAGGCAGCTGCCTCTGCAGATTTCACTGTTTTTGGTGCAGGTAAGAGTGCATTCACAATGGTACCTTGTGTGGTGCAGAGAGGGTAGGACCAGGGTTTGATTTGACATGAACATTACAATCTAGGACTGTGTTCACAAATTTTTGCATCTAAAAAAGTGCATCCAGTGCACTGAATTGTTAAGGTAGATACATCCACAGAGGTTCTTTCTTGGTCAATTTCCAGAGGCTACTGTTTTTGGCCTCTGTCTAAACCTTTGGGGATCCTAAAAGTTCTTCTGTTAATCACTACTTTCAACTCCTCTGTGGCTGTCTCTTCAGACAGCCATACTCACTCCTCTTCACGTCTCTCACTTCCTGGATGAGAGCTCTTTCACTCAACAACTTCCAGCGCTGTTTTACTCAGAGAATGATTCCACTGCGTTCTTTTAAAGCAAGCAGAAATTAGGGTTGGAGGTCTAGGGGAGTGAAGATACTTGTTTGCAACAATAAGCCCGCAGAAGAGGTACCTCTGCCTTGAATAAGACAGTCTTTAGCATGCTGCCCTTAGAAAGTCTGACAGGTTGTTCTCTCATGGAGCATCAGTACAAGTCCAAGGGCTGGGATATGGGCCAGACCATAGGATTTGCTGCTACAGCTGGCAGCTTCAATCTATCAGAGTCTGTTACTTGATTTGACTCATGGATGTCAGTCAAATACTGTTCTTTCCTTCTCCCCAGAGGTTAAAATAAGCTTGGTCTTTTTTTAGGGACTGAGAATCACCAAAAGTAAACGTTGAGTTTAACTGATGAAATCTTGTTATCTGACAATTTTCTTGTTCTACCTGGTGTTTAGTGTGGTTTTTGTGCTTGTTAAATAAAGATAATAAAGATAATCACAGTCAATATTATAGCCCGGAGTACATCACTAATGGCTCAAGGGGTTAAAATAAAATGTGAAATCTTCTAGGCAGAGAGATTTCTGTAGGACATCATTGATGTCTGGAGATCTAGAGGAACTTTACTAGCAGACTCTCTGTGGTCACATACCAGGAGATACAGAAAAACAGAGAATCACTCCCATGAGGTGCTGAGTTCCTTCAAACCTACCGGGTGTTTTGAGAGTTGAGTGTGTGAAGAGCTTTCTGTGACTGAACACACAGGGTTTGAGAACTTACTATCATGCATCAGCTGACAGATTGCAGGCAGGATAGGCTGTGTAATAGGCATTACAGACCTTCTGTCTAAATAATCACAGTTCTATTCTCTTTTTACATTCTTGCCCTCTCTCTACAAGTTGATCTTCACTTTGACAACATTCTTGAGGAGCAAGATTGCCTTTTGTACTGGGTCTGGCTGGAATGTTAACTTTCCCGGCAGCAGCCCATTCAGTGCCGTACTCTGTACTTGTAGCTGGAACAGCAGTGTTATCACACCAGTGTTGTGTCTACTGCTGAGCAGCAGTGGAGCAGCATTGGGCCTTTCTCTAACCCTCCTAGGGGGTGGGCAAAAAAGTGAGGAGAGAAACATCACTAGGGCAGCTGACCTAAACCAATCAAAGGGATATTCCATACCATGTGGTGTCACACTCAGCAATAAAAGGTGGAAACAGGAAGAAGAGGGGAGGGGTGGGCTCTCATTGAGAAGATGTTGGTCCTCCTCTCGAACACCGGCTGCGTGCGTTGAGGCCTTGCTTCAAGGACATGGTCAATCATCGCTCATTTGTGGGAAGTAGAGAGTAATTTCTTTCCTCTGCACTTCCATATCACTTTCATTTATTTTGTTTGTTTGTTTTCCTCCCTTTTTCCCCTTTCCCTTTTATTTCCCCTTAGTTAAATTGTTTAGTTCATGGTAGTCTTTATTTAATTATTATAATTATTTCCCTTTAATTAAATTATCCTTATCTCAACCCGTGAGTTGTTCTTTGCTTTACTTCTCCCCCTTCTCATCTTAAGGGGGGGGAGTGAGAGAGCGGTTGTGGGGTTTAGCTGCCCAGCACGGTAAAACCACCACACCTTTCCATAGCTTTGTCCCCATCACCTGGCCATAAGAGAAACTCCAAATCTGGAGTAATGCAGTCTCACACAGCTCTTTCTTCACAGGTGAGTTTTAGTTTGGAAGAAAAAGCCGTGTATAGGTTTTGCTTATCTGATAGTCTATTAGCAAGTGGTTAGTGTAGCAGGTCCTAGAATGTGTTTTATTTCTTTAATTTCCCATTTCTGGCTCATGGCTTGCAGTCTGAATGTTAGGAAAAAACGTGCATTCTAATTTGATCCTCCTTCCTTCTACACCTTAGAAGAGAAATCCTGAAAAAATCTCAATCACATAAAGAATACAATTTTAGGCTTCAGGATGGATATTCCAGTTTACTTGAAAAAGCTTATAAGCCAGTCCAAACTGCTCAGACTATTTCAGAATGAGAGCTGAAATCTGTTAACATGCATCTAGCTTCATGGTTGCTTAGAGACAAGTCATTCTAAGGACAATTCATAAATGTTTCAAATGATGGCAGATGCTGACACCCAGAGGCAGGATAATGCAGTACTTCACAGTGGCTCATGTAATGAGAATACCAATGCATGTCAGAAGAAACTGCAGAAATGGATTCTGAGTAAACCAGTTAGATATTGACACCTGTAATCCAGGTAGTTACTAGCATAAAAAGTTAAGAAACAATAACAGAAGATAAAGGATATATTTTGAAATGAGATAGCATGGATATTTTAAAAGTCTGTATTTCTTGGAGATGGCAAATGTAACAGGCAAATCGCTGCATCTTCACTTCTCCTTCTCCTACATGAAACATTTTCCTATTCCACTTCAAAGCAAAGCCACCAAGGCCACCATTTCTTTCAAAGCCCTCCTCAAGATTTCTTCCCCTGAAACAAAACAAAACTCTATTATTTTAGAGTCTTATAAAAGATATATTGTGTGAGTAGTTTGATCATAGTCTATTTGTGTGAGTAGTTTGATCATAGTCTATTATACAAACTTCACTGGAATGATCTTACCTAAAAATGGGAAGAGAAGCATTTAAATGCTAGGAAATATAACTTACTGAAATGTTAATTCACAACCTTTTGTTCATTCCCATGACAGACGCATATATATTCCCGCCTCCCCCCAGCACAGTGTTTCTTTATTAGTGTCTGTCCCAAAACATTGGTATTACTCAATCTTCAAATTCCAGTTTATAAAATGATCAATATACTCCTCATTCAGTTGATCCAAAATCTTAAAAGTTAGTAAAATTAATCTCCCAGTACCATTAAAGTATTATCTGGTATTAATCAATCCTATTTTACAGACAGTGGGCTAAGGGAGATTGAGGGTAATGCTGAGTGTCCCTTAATTCTGATGCCTAGCTTTAGATAAATATAAGTTGATTTTTTTTAATTCTGTGAAATCAATTTAACACTTTATTGCAAACTGTCATGGTTTAACCCAGCCGGCAGCTAAACACCACGCAGCCGTTCGCTCACCCTCCCCCCTCCCTCTCTGGGACGGGGGAGAGAAATGGAAAGTGAAGCCCGTGAGTTGAGATAAAGACAGTTTAATAAGACAGGAAAATAATAATAATAATAATAATAATAACAATAATACAATGATGATAGTAGTACTACTACTAATAATATGTACAAACAAGTGATGCACAATGCAATTGCTCACCACCCGCTGACCGATGCCCAGCCTAACCCCAAGCAGTCCAGCCCCCTTGCCCAGCTAGCCACCCCTATATATTGTTTAGCATGACGTCAGATGGTATGGAATACCCCTTTGGCTAGTTTGGGTCACCTGTCCCGGGTCTGTCCCCTCCCAGCTCTTACTGCACCCCCAGCCTGCCTGTTGGCAGGACAGAGCAAAAGGCTGAGGTGTCCTTGGCTTAGTATAAGCACTGCTCTGCAACAATGAAAACATCGGGGTGTTATCAGCACTCTTCTCATCCTAAGCCAAAACACAGCATTCCACCAGCTACCAGGAAGAAAATTAATTCTGTTCTAACTGAAACCGGGACACAAACACTGGAATGTCTTTCAGGAGGCTGGCCTAAGGACCTCCTGACATCCCTTTCATCCCTGGATTGCTCTGCGATTCTATGCCTCAGCAATCAGAAAATTGACACAACAATATCACAAGTTACATTTCCAAAAAATGAAGAGCATAGAACTAGTGACTACCTGAAGACAGTTTGGCTTACATGATTAGCTCAGCAACACTCTGTGACAGAGATAAAGGGCAACACTCAGCCACTCTGATCGTACTACCATTTTATCTCTGTCTGTAACAAGACAAGAATAATCCAGACAACTACCTTTTAACCTGAATTTGAGTCAGCCTGGGAGGCTGCAAAAGATGAGAACATTTAGGCCCATTGTCCATGACAAGATTTCAATTTTAAAAATAGATTTCACCACAGAAACCAGGCTAAGAATATAATACTTAATGAGCATTCATTGCTTTGCATGAGGTTTAGTTGTTTACAAATTAAAGCCTCTATGGGCTTGTTGGTCTGCAGAGATTTTTGTAAAATATTGAGCAGTCTTTGCGTTACAGAAAATGCCAGAGAAGACTGGGAAGATCTAAGTAACAGCTCTTCTTCCTGTTATCATAAAGGGCCTGAATGATGCCATGTGCATCACCCAGAAGTACATGTGTAATCATGTAATTAACAACTGTTATAATGCTTCAGTGCTGGCATTTCCTCACTTGCAAATGCCTCAATCTATACTATTAGTAATATTTTGTTCTGACAGAAATGCTATCACATAGGATGAGTGTAAATGTTGGAACTATTAAATTCACTGCAAAGGCCTTCAGGGATTTCCTCCTCCCTGCCTTTTCTCACCAGACTGTTCATCTTAACAGCATTGGACTTGTATGTCCCTGGTCTCAGCACTTTGCCTTCATGAACACGGCCCATTACAGACAAGAGTTGTGCTCAGACTCTGCCTTTCCAAGGGCCCAACCTTTGCTGGCACTGGGCTGTGCGGGTGGTGCAAGTGCTCATTGCTAACAATTAAGCAGCCCATGTGGATCTATGTCAAAGGTTCTTCAGACATCTGAAATGTCTCTAGCTGGCATAAAGCAAACTGGTGTGTAGGATGGGATCCTGCTGGAGGCAATAAACTCACTGTAGAGCCTTGTCTTCTGCTGTGGCACATTACTTGCTGTGGCAGGGCAGGACCCCACTTGTGGCATGGTAGCTGTGGTGAGGCAGTCTCTGCATGGCTGAGGATGTTAGTTCTAGTTGTAACAGGAACATCTGGTGTGATTTTAAAGACTCTTATCTGAAACTGGGATGGAGTCCTCTGTTGCCTCTCCAGACCCTTCCTTCTGCCCTTTTGCTCCCCATGACAGCTGTGACCTGTTCCTCATATTTGAAATGAAAAATCCAGTGTTGTCTTCCTTGCTGTGAAGCCATGTCGTATCCCTGATCATGTCTTGCACTATGGCTCCCTTTCCTATCACTCTCTACCTTTGTTCAGTGTTCCAAGCCTGCCTGTGACTGCTTCTGTTTCCATCTCAGTAGGTGTTATCCCTCTTGCACTGCTTCACCCTCCCCTCCACAAAATGCTTATGGTAGCAAACAAAGACTTTACCTATTCTGTGCAAGATTTAACTTCCAGTTCACTGAATTGTCCACATAACATTTTTCTAATCAAATCTGTTTTCACCTTCTCACTTTAAACATCTTTCAACCTGTTGCCAGGAACATCTTATTTTATACTTCTCACAAGTTTTGAAGAGAAGATGGGGACCACATTTTGTGTGCTTAACACACACAACTTGAAGTGCTGGCACACATACAAGGGAATAAGCTCATAACTGTGGGCTGGGCAATGACTTGGTGCTTTGCTCTATGCAGCTCAGTCTAGAATGATGGTTTTGGCAAGAGCTGAACTAAATTTTTACTGCCACAAGATGGCAGATGGTGACAAGACAAGACTGCAAGGAGGAAATTTAACGGAACTGTAGCTTTTTTCTCACCTTTGAGCCAAATAATAGTTATTGACAGTGATTCCTCTACTTTGTGAGTCACAATAGGATCTTCATGGCAAGCAACAAAGCTTTTTCACTGATGTCAAAGGGAAGCAGATGATGCTTAGGAGAGAGTTTGCGCTAAAACAATAGCATAGAAACAGCTCAGAGACTAATGACGTCAAGACTCAAAGTAGCATCCTGGATTCTATGATACTGATCTTCGAAAGAAATACATTTAGTAGGTATGGCTGTCAAGTAATAGTACGATATTCACAACCATACAGTAAATGATTGATTTATTGGGCTTATATATATATTTCACTTTTTTATTTTTGTTTTTATTAATTCAACTAAACATATGCATCAAGATGACATACCTTTCCTGTTGTGGCATGTAGTTTATTTGCTCTTTTTTGTTTTAGGTTCATTCACTTGTTACAGGCCACTCTCTTCCCTGTTGTAATCTAAACAATCATTTACCCTTCTTACGTGGCTACATGCCTGAGAAATCTTCCCCTGCTCCAAGACAGTGCCCTGATTTAGGCATATAATCTCCCCACAGAAGCCTGAGTTTTATTTTCTTTGGCCTTGAGCTGCTCTGAACAATTTGAAAAACAGTGGTATCTGAGCCCCCATACAAGTAAGCTGCCCAGCCTAGCCCTCTTTGGGACCAACCAAGTGCAAGGACTGGTGCTGTGCTAAAACATTGTCACATGCACAAAAAAAAAATATTGGAAGTAATTTGCAAGTCAGTTTTCCGGCTGATTGGTCTGGCTGCGTCACTTACAAGTGTTTCTTTTGATGTGTTTGAGAGAAGGTAGGGGCTCCATATAGATTTAACATCACAGTGAAATGCAAGCTGTGTTCAAATACAATAATACACTGTGCCTTAGCAAGAAGCTAAAACAGCACCAGTCTGGCCGCCCTCCAGGCCCACTGAATTACAAGTGAAAATCAAGTAGACAGAGCAGCTTTTAAGCCTCTGCCCATCAGTCAAAACAGCCTTGTTAGCAGGGCCACAGATTCATGGCAGCAGCAGCATGCAAAAGCAATGGGTGTGGGTGCAAGCAGCTTTTGTGCCCTCAGTTCCTGGCAGGCCATTGGTTATCCCTTGAAAGGTGGTTGTAAAACTCAGAAAATTTCTCATAAGAAATTGCTGGTACATGGTCTGTATGGCCTTGAGCAGAGCTTTCCCTGGAGCAAGGTGTTCTCTGGGACAACCGCCATCCATCCCAGTGCTTGCTTACAGCTGAGATATTTTTGGTTCTGCAGCTATTACAGCATGTAACTGTGCATGGCAGGTACCTCAAACGGGTCTTGTACACCCCCTAAAGCTGTTGTCAGGGCTCTGCAAGGGCTGGCAGCCCTCTGAGACGAGGGGATTTGGGGCAGTAGGGCAAGGCCTGGCAGCCAGGCCTGTCCCAGCCCCAGCCAGGTGCAGGACTGCCAGGGGCAGGAGGCACTGTGCTGGGTACAGACTGGGACATGGTCCCACAAGGAGGCCCAGCTCTGTGGGGCCCATGGCCAGGCAGGGCAAAGCAGCAGCTCCCACAGCCGGGGTGGGCCCTGGCTCAGGCTCCCCAGCAGGGTAGGGGCCACCTTGGCTGCCCCAGCTCTGAGCTGCTCTAAGTCCTGTAGTTACACCTTCCACCCGTGCAGCCCCTTACAAAGCCTGATAGCCCTATTACTAATTTACTCCTATATTTCATTACTCAGATTGGTTTTCTTGTGGTTTTCAAGTAATGTTTTCAGCGTTTGGCTTTACTTAGCAAGCCACAAATGGTGAAATGTAGAATTATAGGATGAAATGGACCGTAAGGATCATCTAATCCTGACACTCCTGCCATGGGCCTGGACACCTTCTGCTACACCAGGTTGCTCAAAGTGATGCCTCTTTGAGGGATTGCCGGTGTTGGTACATATCTGGAAAAATGGATTCCACCCTCTGTGGTGGTTTTACTCAGGTGGGCAGCCGAGCTCCACCACAACCGCTCTCTCACTCCCTCTCCTCAAAGAGGAAGGGGGAGAAAATACAACACAGAGAACTTGAGGTTTGAGATGAGAAAGGTTTAATTAAAGGGAAAGGGAATGGGGAGGAAAAACAGAAACAAAAGAAACAATCAGTCCGCGCGGAAGCACAGAGAGAGAAAAAATTATTCTCTACTTCCCATCAGTGAGCGGTGTTCGGCCACGTCCTGGGAAGCAGGGCCTCAAACGCGTAGTGGTTGTTCAGGAGGAACAGCCCCCTCCCCCACGACAGCCCCCCATTTTATTGCTGAGTGTGACATCAGGTGTTATGGAATATCCCTTTGGTTGGTTTAGGTCAGCTGCCCCGGCAATGTCCCCTCCCCATCACTTGCCCACTCCCAGCCTGCTGGCTCTTGGGGGCTTGGAAGGAGTCCTGATGCTGTGCCAGCACTACGCAGCAATAGACACAACACTGGAGTGATATCAGTGCTGTTCCAGCTACGAGTGCAGAGTACAGCACTGTGCGGGCTGCTGCAGGGAAAAGGTGACTCCAGCTCAGACATACCCAACACACCCTGCAGAATACCTTCACATCTGAAGGCCTGACATTCATTTTGCAATCTGTGAACCAAAACCAACACCTTAAAAGTTCCACATGGCTAAAACATGGACTTTGAAACAGCTACTGATATAAAATACACCAATTTCCAGCCAGGCAAAGCAGATGTAAGGGCAGTCTGTTATATCCCACCTGAGTGATCAATGGCTGAGGCTGGAGAGCAAGTTTCTTTTCAGCTTGCCTAATTGAGCTGATCTGCTTTGTGTAAATAATTAAATATTCATTACATCTCCGAGCTCTGTAGTACTTTCCTAATCCATGCTCTGCCTCTTCACTGCACTGGTTCTCCTGGGTTAGGCTCTCAATTGCTATCCAATGCATCTCAGGAGCCTGTGCAGAGATATTTTTATGAAGCCAAATACATCCTCAAGGAACATTAATGCATAGATGGAAGTAATGAAAAACTATCCACCTTTATGTGGGAAAAATGGATTAAAATATCTTAAGGATGTTTTAACATGATGTCCTTCAGAGTAAGAGTTGGATATTGCTGGCAAGATAATCTCTCCTGCCTCTTACTCTGCTTTGGAGCCATCTTAATATTTGGATTGAAACAGACGTAGTTTGCTGGTTCTCAAAATGTGCTCTTCTGCCGTATCTTCCTATGCTATAGTGGAAGTGTAAGAATATGGATGGATAAATGCTTTTGTGGAAATGGAGAAATAAACTGTTTCTGGACAACTTGGTAATAAAACTGCTAAATATTGATATAGTCTCACCAAGTACCAAGCAGTAGCAAAAAGTATTGCTTTCCTTCCTCTACAGAGGTACATGAAAAGCCCACCTCTCTGTTCTGGTGAATGTTTCCTATTTCCCTGAATATTTCATGTGGGACTTCTCTACAGGAGCTGTGACTCAGCTCATGAAAAGCAAAAATGCTCCCACTTACCCTCCTGTAAAGGAAAGTTTATTTTAGTTAAATAGAATGATTACAGTCACAGAGGAGAAATGAATGTTTGCCTTTTCAAGCAGAGGAGAAGTCAAAGAACCGTCAGAGATGGTGAAATCTTAAATGAGATTAATGGTATCTTCCAAAGAACTCTTTTGCATTCCCAAACAAGTTACAAACTCTAGGCCACACTAGGTGTCCTGTGACTTCAAACCAGGATAATCAATATGGCTTTCAGATACTATGTTCATATACATTAAGAGAAAGTATGACTCAAACCCCTCTCTCTTGCACTTTACAAGAAGTATGATTTCATATAGACATAGCAAGAAACTGGAGCAGGTTAGACAGCAGTCTGCAATGGCTTGGCCAATCCCAGGACTACATAACCTTTCTTGCTGGAGGCCTAAATGTAAGTATTTCAAGTGTGATGGACTTAACAATCATCTAAAGACATATGTGTGTACATATACACAATATGTTTACCTATATATGTATACACACACACTCACATATGTGTATACATACATATGATGTGAGCCAGATGAAACAACATATGGACTTGCATACAATATATATATTGTATACACACATAAGTGTATAATATGTGTAGATTATATGTGCGTATGTATGTAAGTATACAGGTACACATGACATTCCTGTAGTTCCAATCTGTATAAAAGTTAAACATTTTTATAATCCTAGGCTATTCAGTAGCCATAATTCATCTCTGTTGCCTAGAGACTGATCTCAAGAATGAAAGCAGACTCAGACTGTCTCTTTCAGGCAGACTCTGAGAGAGATACCCAACACTGAGGCAGAGATCCTAATTCCTTATTTCTCCCACATAACTTACCTGCTAGATACTGAATACTGAAGTGTGGATAGCTGTAATCGCTCCATGAACTGCATTGTAAACAGGACTTTTAACGGTACTTCTATAGACTCATGCTGATAATAGTTACAATCTACTCAAATGTAAACAAATTTGATGTAGCACAGGGGGGTTCTTCTGGTAAGAGTTGTGTACTTGTGTCAACTCTGAAAGTACCAGGCATTGCCATGTCAGATCATCATGTCCACCTTAATGGCAAAACCCATCCTCCTCTTTTTAAGTAGTAGGACTATAGCTAAAATGATTCCCCAGAAGATCTGTATGAGAATCAAGTTTATGGCTTTTCAACAGTAATCAGTTCCAGCATTTCAGATTTTCTGCCAAGAAAATGCAATTTATTCCTCTTGGGCATGCAGAAAAAATATATTTTGGATCATTTTCCTAAAGAAGGATGATTATGAGACTTCTCTGTCTGTTTGTTACTTCCCTCCTTGCAGTAGCTTTTGAATCTAAAGCTTAATTTCAGCTGTATTTAATGAGCTATTCTACCACCAAACTTCGATAAAAAATGATAGCAAGGAAGGGAGGGAGATAAAATGAATATCTCTGATGAGATAAAGGCTTATCTGAGCTCAACTGATATTTCTTTTGTGGTTTGCAGGTTAGTCATTCAATGTATTCACATAGCCAGTCAGTCACCATGGGCGTAGCTGGAATCAGCTGGGAGTTTGGAGGCAGAGGGGAGTTGTCGGAGTATGGATGAGGGGAAAACGTACATAAATTTCACTGCATGCATGAAAGAAACCAATTTGTAGGAAGAGAAGCTTCAGTAGTTATAAATACTCATGGAACAATGTTTTCATCTGTGATTAACTAGAATATTTTATCCATCCTTTGTGCATGCACAGCTAGCCAGACTCATCAGTGCCCTTTGCAGCATTAAACTGAAGTATTGGACAGAGTTCCAGCTTTAGCCATAGAGAGCACTCAGGCAGTCTGTTTAGTCAAATACCAGATGAGTTGTCATATTACTTACTTACAGTTAGCCACTGTAAGCCCACTGTTGTGCTGCTTTTGCATTTTCCTATGGGTTAAATTCTTCTAGGTGCTTCTGGACTCCACAGTCATACAACTGTACCTCTGGAAAAATACCTGACTTTTGGTGCCCTTTCACAAGTTACCATAACTGAAGACCCTTTCACTGAAGATCCTTAATCAATTATGTTTTGATACCGGAGCTAAGCAATTTACAACAGAAATAGCTTTATTTATTTATTTATTTATTTATTTTCTCACACTAGTGAGAAAAAAAGCTAGTTTTTGATGAGATAGAAAGGCTAGGAATGATATGGATGAAATTACTAGGGGTTGAAAATTATATGGTTGACAAATATTAGTCTACGCAGCAATGGATGTTAACAGAAAGATTCCAGATAATATTACTAAAGTGCTATAATTCTGGAAACTATCCACAGTGAGTGAATATCTTTCTAGTTGTGTGCAAAGGGGTAGCTTCAACCATGCCACAATTGTCCCAAGTGTCATTTTCAATAAGATTAGAATAAGATTAAAATACCTGTTTGTCTAAAAGAACTCCTTGATGATCTTGCCTGGTCTATACAGCCTGCTGAGGAGGTTTTGTGTTTCATTCTATTCACTGAAACGTGTTCAGTCATTCATTTTCTGGTACTGTGTTAGTTGGGATGGGCCAAAAGCATGCTGTGAACTCACTAACAGTTAAAAAATACAATCATGTTCCAATGTTTCTGTGTTATTTGGCAATACTGTTTACAGGTACACACATAATAGCTGTTTTTCATCCAGGCCCACCACTAACATGAACTGCATGATCAAACCTTTAAAAGACTGAAGATTCATTTAGGTGACAAACATACAGTTAGATACTACACATTAGAAAGAAAAACAAATAATAGGAACAGTCCAGAAATACCCTGGATGTTAGCAAAACTGTTGGATCAAAGGAACCACGATTCTGTTTAAAAAATCTTAGAACTCCAGGGTAAAGCTTCAGCCTGAAACCTATAGCAATAAATCAACTCTGTAGTCCATTACCCGCCATCTTTCTACAAAACACTCGAACGTGATACCTTTGTTGCATGGCAGGTATGTACCTGTCATATGATGAGGATACGTGCAGCTGCTAGATCATAGGATGAAGTGTTCATTTCTGACACGTCAAGTGCACTTCTACTCATATGTCTGTAGGCTGGGACTGTAAGGGGGCTAGGCCAGCTATGTACAAAAGTACTGCAAAATAGTATTATGTTGTAATAATATCAGAATGTTGAAATACATTCAGTCATCATAGATTGGCATTATATTGGATATGTTAAATTGTGTGACGAGGAGCATGCTATTAAATGTAGTCCTTAATTGTTTCCATAAATGTCTGTCGAGTTTACTAATGGGAAAGTAACTGTCACTGTTTTATCTTGGCAACTTGGACTTCATACACAACAGAGTGCTGAAGAATGCCTGACACAAAAATTAGGGGCCAATCTAAGAAAAAGCTTTTATGTATTTCAATAATTAAAAATAAGCAGATAATAACACAAGATATACTTTCCTATTTTGACCCAGTTTCTTTAGGAAGAAAATTTAGTTAATACATTGTGAATACCACTTGCTAGGATTCATGTGAAGAACAAAAGACACATTTATTTAAAGACTGTGAGAGGTTTGGTGTGACCCTGGAGTCAAGAAAAAATGCCTTCTGCAAGACACAAGGCAGCCTCTGAGGGGAAAACAATTCTAATGAGAAAGGTAGTTTGAGCAGCCTGCTTAATTCATAGTATTAATTGAAGGAGTTAGGAGCACAGGAAGATAAAAATAAAACATTTTCTCAGCTGCTGTCACAGATGTGAATCTTCATGCAGCAAGAACACTTCAACTGGTAACACACAAATACAGAGGTGACAGCAAGTGCTTGGAGCCTTGTTTAATTGAGCAAGAGAAGGAAGGCATCTCTGGTAGATTTGAAGGTACTGCAAGGTCAAATCTAGTTTCTTTAAGTGATTTACTGCTAGCATGTATGTTCCAAGGACAAAGAATTCAGAAGAATAAAGTTCAACATATGAATGCCAGTCTTAGTGCAGATTTCAGTATAACTGCATATGACAGTTATTAAAAAGATGTACATTGCTTTTTTTAGGAAGTAGCATTTTAACGAACTTATCCCATATAAAAGTGTTTAGCATCTTACCACTGAAGAGTTCTCTCTAATTGCATGCATCAAAACTCCAGAACATTTCTATTGTAAATGTGTAATTAATTTGCATACTAAAAATATTTCATATCCTATGTGTGTCTTAAAACTTAATTATGGAGAACCTGTTTCCTAAACATGGGATTCAGGAAATAGCCAAAGGTAGGTTAGAAAAATACTCTCTTTAAGGTTGTCATAAGAAATTTTAGTGCAATTTATGACTTGGGAAGAAATGCTTGTTATAATGAGGCTATGTATTCTTATATGATTGCTATTTGTATTCCCCTACAAAGAGGCAAACAGTATGAATACCATACAAAGTATGACAAAGAAAGAATTTTGGGGGACTTTTCTACTGAAAACAGGTAAAAATGTCTAAATATTTCCAGCCCCACGCATTTTCAATGAGTCTAATTGGGGTCTGTAGCTCTTTGGGTGATACAGACAGATTGGAGAGCTGGGTAATCACCAACCACATTAAGTTTAGCAAAAGCAAGTGCCGGGTCCTGCACCTAGGACAGGGCAACCCTGGCTTTACATACAGACTGGGCGATGAGACGCTGGAGAGCAGCCCCACAGAGAGGGATCTGGGGGTTGTGGTTGACAGCAAGTTGAATGTGAGCCAGCAGTGTGCCCTGGCAGCCAGGAGGACCAACTGTATCCTGGGGTGCATCAAGCACAGCATTGCTAGTCAGTCAAGGGAGGTGATTGTCCTGCTTTACTCTGCACTGGCGTGGCCTCACCTCAAGCACTGTGTGCAGTTCTGGGCACCACAAAAAGTACAAAAAGATCACAGAATCACAGAATCACAGAATTTCTAGGTTGGAAGAGACCTCAAGATCATCGAGTCCAACCTCTGACCTAACGCTAGCAGTCCCCACTAAACCATATCCCTAAGCTCTACATCTAAACGTCTTTTGAAGACTTCCAGGGATGGTGACTCCACCACTTCCCTGGGCAGCCTGTTCCAATGCCTCACAACCCTTTCAGTAAAGAAGTTAAGATCATTAAACTGTTGGAGAGTGTCCAGAGGAGGGTGACGAAGATGGTGAAGGGCCTAGAGGGGAAGACATATGAGGAGCGGCTGAGGGCACTGGGCCTGTTCAGCCTGGAGAAGAGGAGGCTGAGGGGGGACCTCATCACAGTCTACAACTTCCTCGCGAGGGGGAGTGGAGAGGCAGGTGACCTATTCTCTGTAAACACCAGTGATGGGACCCACGAGAATGGTGTTAAGCTGAGGCAGGGGAAGTTTAGGCTGGACATCAGGAAGAGGTTCTTCACCAAGAGGGTGGTTGCACACTAGAACAGACTCCCCAGGGATGGAGTCACTGCACCAAGCCTGTCTGAATCAAGAAGTGATTGGACTGTGCACTTAGTCACATGGTCTAATCTTTTGGGTAGACCTGTGCGGTGCCAGGAGTTGGACTTGATGATCCTTATGGGTCCCTTCTAACTCGGGATATTCTGATTCTGTGATTCTATGATTCTATTCTGATTCTATGATATTCTTTGCACACATAACAGTTGTGCTAATGTCAGCTTCGTATTAAGCCAGAGATAGTTTAATCCAATTTAAGAATAATATTAGTGCCTTATTTGAATTACCTCTTGTTCGGTGGTTTTCCTCAGCTGAAACAGGGAGATAACACATTGTTGTCTTTTTTTCCAGAAGGCTCATTGTATTGGCTTTATCCTCAAAAAACACTTGTCTGACCTCTGAAGGAGGCGCACACACAAAGGAAACAGCAGGAAGCTAAGCTCAAATGACATTTTGCACATGGCCCTGGGCAACCAGCTCTGGGTGTTCCTGGTTGAGCAGGGGTATTGGACCAGATGGCCTCTAGAGGTCCCGCCCAACCTCAACCGTTCTGTGATTCTGCGTATCTGGACCTGGAACCAGGGCAACAGAGAAAGTAATTGGGTTTCTTGGACTGTTCTGTGTTTCTACACATTAACTCTAGACATTGCTTATGATGGAGCTTAGAAGAAATTTCCTCACTGTGCTGGATATTGGAAAATGAAGGACTGCTGGAAAAAGTGAAGAAAGTAATTCAGAAATTTTGTGGGAGAGAACTTATTATTTGCCCACCCTGTCTTATCTGTGATGTATTCACTTTTTCTAAGGAACGGTACAATTAAGATTTGAAAGATCTTAGGCTGAGTATTTTAAGTAATTTTCTCCTCAAAATTCATATTATCAGCTAAATGGCATTATTGCCTCAGTTTCTTTGATGTTGAGACCTTTATACAAATGGATTTTAAGAGTAAGGTAACATCTATTGAGGTCAAGATCAAGAAACATCTTTATCCCAGCATTTAAGAATAAAGTCATGTCTAATTAAAGTGAACATCTGAGGAAAGCGAATAGCGTTTAGCATTTACATAGGAGATAATAAACCTTGATATTCTGCAGACAGTGCCATGCTCTCATACCTAATCAGCACTATCTGGGAATCCTTCCATAAACCACAGCTTGGAGCTCTGTGGTTAATTTTTATCCATATCTGCTGGGTAACGTTGCTGAGGTCTGTTCAGTAGGAAGCAGAATGCCAGTTCCTCTTCTTCTGAGCCAGACAGATGCTGCACATCCCTTCTGAATTGAAAACGGAGCCAGCATACAGCAGCTGCTCCCTGAAGGACACTGACAAATACAAGATCTCCCACTAGAATTGGGGACAGTCTTACTGAGGTTTAGGAAAATGCATTGTGTTCTTTTCTAGATCTAGGCACAAATCCATGTAATGTAAACATGAGGAAACTTGATGCAGAGTAATCTTAAAAAAATGAAAGTTGATACAAAAAAAAAAGTATAAATATGCAATATAATTCAAATATAAATAGTGAAGGTTATTGTGTGTTACTTGAGTGGCTTCAGATATGGGCAGCTGAGAGCCCAAGATTTCTAAGGAGCTAAATAGTATACAAAAAATCTCTGTGGAAGTGGATGAGCTGCTGTTGTTTTAGCCCTCAGTATTATTAACCTTCAAGGGGGCAAATAGCATCTCCTCATGTCTCCTCAAATCCAGTCAATTAATGCCACTTAATTGAGCTACAAAGTGCATGGAAACAACAAACAACAGAATAATCAAGTTATTGCACTAAGAAGATGCTTGTTATCCTCTTAGTGAGTGAGGTTTAGTTTTGTGTCTTTTCCCTAAACATATTCAGCAGCAATGGATTAAGTGTTTTGAACACTGACATTTAGAAGTTGCCAGTCTTTGATTAATGCAACAGTCCCATCATGAATATTCTTGAAAACTTCTGGACAAAAATGGTTGGATAATTAATAATTACATTAGTACAGTCTTAACTGGACAAGGCGGGGAAATATTTTCACATAAGCTATTTGCACCCCCCTCCCCACCTTGAAAAATAAATGAGAGCTCTGAAGAGCTGTGAACTGCATACTGTTTTTGCTCAACCCAAAATGAAAATGAAATAGTTTTTGGCTTTTTGAGACTTTTTTTTTTTTAATCTTACTTAGATTATAAATAAATTTGGCTTTGTTTTAATTAAATGCCATTAAGAAGCAAAACTGGGACAGTTTTATTATCACAGTCTCCTCTTCCAGTTTTCTAGTAGAAAAAAAAATGGTAAATTCACCAAGTGTTTAAGTTTCCCTGAAGACTTCGTGTTTTTCATCAGGAAAAAAAAAAAGAAAAAAGTGCAGTTATATTCTTATATCACAGTTACTTGTCTTATCTCCTTTGGTAAATAATTGTATTTGATTTATTTTTATATAAACGTGTGAGGATTTATTGCAACTTATTAGACATTTTCTGTCTGAAAAGGCAATAGTGCTTTTCTCCCTACTGCCAAGGACATAATCAGCCAATTACAGAACGATGTACTCTAAAGGTCAAAGCTGTATATATAGCTTATTGTCCCAGCTCTGAAAATCCTACCATTTAATTCACTCAGAAAGGAATATAATCAAAAGTTTGCAACACGAAACCATTTCTTCAGTTATAACAGTGAAGGTGTTAAAATTGCATATGCTCGGATTGTTCTGATGACTTGTCAGATGATGTCCTTTTCAATGTCTCCAGGGATGGAGTGTTTCTCCTAAGCTTTTATTCATGGTTGTCAGTTTGTGGAATATTATTCATATGAGTAAGTACCGCATCTGCTGTCTCTGTGAATTTGGGATATTCCCTGTTGATTTTTTTTTTTTTTTTGGTCAAATTAGCCATTTAATTGAAAGCTGAAACCAAAAACCTCATTTTGTATTCTGATTTTCTGGAACCAACATGAAATGAATAGTTCTTGTCTCTCTGTCTCTGTCTCTTTTTTTTTTTTTTTTTTTTTTTTAAAGCTAAAAGGCCCAGCCAGGCGGCTGAAAATGACCCTGGAAGTTCAGAATGACACAAAACCTTTATTAGAAGGTTTATTAATGGGCAGCCCACTCAACAATAATGAACTACACTGGGTAACTTTTAATTCCTTTCTCTCCTGGCTACTTCATCCTCAGGATCACTAGGTTTAAAAGAATTCGTGTGTTGATCAGGGAACTGCCTGAAATTAGCCCAATAATCAACACAATAATGTGCAATATAGCATGAGTCTGCCTGAAATCCCATTCTCCTCTGATGCATATGTATCTGATTTGGTGGAAGAGATTCCTTTCCTTCCTTTCCTTCCTTTCTGTTCAGCTGGAGATTTCTGCTGAAGATAACCTTCTGGAACTTCATAAGCAATAAATATCTATGCTGTAAACTATAATGTAGACTGGTGGCTAAAACTTTGGTTGAATAAATATAAGATAATTTCCTACTGTTTTCCAAATCAGAAAGTTAAGATCTCCAAAGGGAGTCAGGACAGAAGCAGAAATACCACATCCATCTTTTACAGTTCTTTTGACTCAATGACCACATTTCTGCATAGTGGCATAGGTTTGCTAAATATGGTATTTAAGAGTTTAATTCACTGTTGTGTTAAAGATTGGAATTTTGGCCACACAAGACCAACTTTTAACGGTGCGAGTCCCCTGTTTTACCAAATATCTGGAACTCTGCCTGAAATTAGAGATCCCATACTTCATATATTATGCTTATTCTGACTTGGAACTTTTCTCTCCAAAATCCTACTGCAGTTCATATGAAAGAAAAAAAAATGCAGGAAATGTGGTCATTTAATTTTGCTTGTAAAAACAATTATATAATCTGTCTATACAAAGCAGTACAAACAAGTATTTTTTTTTTAATCTAGATTAAGTTTGTAGAAGCTTCTTATATCTTGACTGAAATAAAAATGAGATACATAGTGAAAACTGCTGCTTTTCTGATGATGAATTATTTCTTATGAGAAAAAAAAAATCATTAAAGAATATCACAGAATCACAGAATTTCTAGGTTGGAAGAGACCTCAAGATCATCGAGTCCAACCTCTGACCTAACACTAACAGTCCCCACTAAACCATATCCCTAAGCTCTACATCTAAACTTCTTTTAAAGACTTCCAGGGATGGTGACTCCACCACTTCCCTGGGCAGCCCGTTCCAATGTCCAACAACCCTTTCGGTAAAGAAGTTCTTCCTAACATCCAATCTAAAACTCCCCTGGCGCAACTTTAGCCCATTCTCCCTCGTCCTGTCACCAGGCACGTGGGAGAACAGACCAACCCCCACCTCGCTACAGCCTCCTTTAAGGTACCTGTAGAGAGCAATAAGGTCACCCCTGAGCCTCCTCTTCTCCAGGCTGAACAAGCCCAGCTCCCTCAGCCACTCCTCGTAGGACTTGTTCTCCAGGCCCCTCACCAGCTTCATCGCCCTTCTCTGGACCTGCTCAAGCACCTCGATGTCCTTCTTGTAGCGAGGGGCCCAAAACTGAACACAGTACTCGAGGTGTGGCCTCACCAGAGCCGAGTACAGGGGGACGATCACTTCCCTAGCCCTGCTGGTCACACTGCTTCTTATACAAGCCAGGATGCTGTTGGCCTTCTCGGCCACCTGAGCACACTGCTGGCTCATATTCAGCCAACTATCAACCAATACTCCCAGGTCCTTCTCCGCCAGGCAGCTTTCCAACCATTCCCCTCCCAGTCTCTAGCTCTGCTTGGGGTTATTGCGCCCCAGGTGGAAGACCCGGCACTTGGCCTTGTTGAACTTCATGCAGTTGACCTCAGCCCATCGCTCCAGCCTATCCAGATCCTCCTGCAGAGCTTTCCTACCCTTGAGCAGATCGACACAGGCACCTAACTTGGTGTCATCTGCGAACTTACTGAGGGTACACTCAATGCCCTCGTCCAGATCATCGATGAAGATATTAAAGAGGACTGGCCCCAGCACTGAGCCCTGGGGAACGCCACTAGTGACTGGCCTCCAACTGGACTTGACTCCATCCACCACGACTCTTTGGGCCCAGCTATCCAGCCAGTTTCTAACCCAACGAAGCGTGCGCCAGTCCAAGCCAAGAGCAGCCAGTTTCCTGAGGAGAATGCTGTGGGAGACGGTGTCAAAAGCCTTGCTGAAGTCAAGGTAGACCACATCCACAGCCTTTCCCTCATCCACCTTTCATAAACCCATGCAGACTGGGCCTGATCGCCTGCTTGCCCTGCAAGTGCCACGTGATGACTCTCAAGACAATCTGCTCCATGACCTTCCCTGGTACTGAGGTCAAACTGACAGGCCTGTAGTTTCCCGGGTCTGCCCTCTGGCCCTTCTTGTAGATGGGCGTCACATTTGCTAGCCGCCAGTCAACTGGGACCTCCCCTGATAGCCAGGACTGCTGATAAATGATGGAAAGCGGCTTGGCCAGCTCCTCTGCCAGTTCTCTCAGTACCCTCGGGTGGATCCCATCCGGCCCCATCGACTTGTGCACATCCAAGTGCCGTAGCAGGTCACCAACCAGTTCTTCGTGGATAGTGAGGGCCACATCCTACTCCCCATCCCCTTCCGCCAGCTCAGGGTACTGGGTATCCAGAGAACAACCGGTATTGCCGCTAAAGACTGAGGCAAAGAAGGCATTAAGCACCTCCGCCTTTTCCTCATCTCTTGTAACTAAGTTTCCCCCCACATCCAGTAAAGGATGGAGATTCTCCTTAGTCCTCCTTTTTGTGTTGATGTATTTATAAAAACGTTTTTTTTTATCTTTAACAGCAGTAGCCAGATTGAGCTCCAGATGAACTTTGGCCTTCCTAATTTTGTCCCTGCACAGCCTCGCAACATCCTTATAGTCCTCCCTAGTGGCCTGCCCACTTTTCCAAAGATTATAAACCCTCTTTTTTCTCCTAAGATCAAGCCACAATTCTCTGTTGAGCCAGGCTGGTCTTCTTCCCCGCCAGCTCGTCTTTGGGCACGTGGGGACAGACCGCTCCTGAGCCATTAAGATTTCCCTCTTGAAGAGCACCCAGCCTTCCTTGACCCCTCTGCCCTTCAGAACCGCCTCCCAAGGGACTCCACCAACCAGTGTCCTGAGCAGCTCAAAGTCAGCCTTATGGTAGTCCAATACAGCGGTTTTATTGGTCCCCTTCCTGGCCTCGCCAAGAATAGTGAACTCCACCATTTCGTGGTGACTCTGCCCAAGACAGCTCCTGACAATCACAGCCTCCACCAGTCCTTCTCTGTTTGTGAAGAGAAGGTCTAGCGGGGCGCCACCCCTGGTGGGCTCACTAACCAGCTGCGTCAGGAAGCTATCTTCCATGCTCTCCAGAAACCTCCTAGACTGCTTTCTCTGAGCTGTGTTGTGCTTCCAGGATATGTCAGGGAAGTTGAAGTCCCCCACGAGTACAAGCGCTGAAGATTTCTCAACTTCTGTCAGTTGCCTGTAGAACTCAATACAAAATACAGTTGAATAACTAAAAAACTTGTTTAAGAGTTATTCAAAACTAATACATTTTAGCAATTCACACTTTGTGTATTTTTTTAATACTATCATATTATCTTTTACCCAGAAGGAAAACATAGACTGTGTTGTAAGGTAGGAGCTTCTGAATGAATAATGCTTTGTTCTGCTTTCCTACAGCAAAGGTGCTTTGCTATTGATCTTTGCTTTTCTTCAGTTTCTAAGTCTGATTTCTGAATAGTTATGTTCAACAGGAATGTTTATTTTAATTGTGTCTGAGCTGTTCTGGGATCTTTTTGTAAAGAGGCTGGTAGTGTGTTTTTTAATACACTCTCTGAAGTTTTCGGTAACTATAAAAAGGACAGCTGTATTTCTTCCCCATAAGCATTATGGTGAAAAAAGAGCTGTTGCCAAGTTCAGTCTTCTTTCCAACGCAAATGCAAAATAAATTTAACCATTGCTGAATGGTTTAGGAGGAGGTTTTTTAGGCAGGGTATGAAGTGAATTCTTTCCTCTTACCTTCTAGTGAAGAACTCTCATACGTAGTTGTTATTTAAAGCGTAGGTCACAGCTCCACTACTGTCAAGCTATTATTTACTTCCAAAATGTATGTCCTTGTTCTAGAGAGGCATCTGGGCCATGAGTCATAGTCTGCTATTGACGAGCTGAAACTTTGAAAAGTGTTGGTTATGAGTAAGATTAGTCCTCAGCTATCCTACTGATTGATTTTGTTGCTTTGTGATTGTGATGGCTACTGAAAACTGTTTTTCCCTAAATGTGATGCCTAGCTTGGCACAAACCTCACTCAGGATGGCAGATTCTGGGACATGTGCTGGGACCCTTCTCAAACCTTTCCTAAATTTTTTGTGGAACATCAGCTTAAAAGTAAATCAGAAACAGACCACAATAGACAAGCTTAAAAAAAATAAATGTATTCACAGTACAGATAATCATGAATCTGGGTCACCACAAATGAACTCCACCTGAAATCTCACAAATATGATGTGTGATCTTTTTGATTAAATAAAATTGAAATAACTAAGATATGGTAGGGGCTAAAATAATTTATAGGGTTCATTTCCAGAGGAAATGACAAAGAAGAAAAGCTTTGGTGCAGAAAAATAAAAGCACCAAATTCCAGAGCAATTGCTTCTGTTGATGTCTTTTACTTTGTAGGGTACAGAAATAGCCAAGCAACAGAGTGCATACTTGAAAAACAGACGGATGATGGTCAGAACTGAACATGTAAAGATGATAAGATAGAAAAGCAAAGAAAATCTGATTAGGCAGTACACTTAAACTCCTAAACACCCATGTAGGTATGGAATTGGACATGTAAAATTGCCAGTGTAGGCATGGTACAACATACAGTATTAATAGTGATTTTCCATTTCACTGTCAAGCAGGAAAAGATTGTCTTAAAATTCATTAGAGTGATATATGATGTGTAGGGGGTGTTAACTTTACAGAACTGCACAGATTAATCAAGGAGAAAAATATAAACAAGCTATTACTTTATGATTCTCCTTGCAGGAGCTGCACCAGAAATGAAAGGCTCCTTGTAAAAACTTGGGGCCTTGGGAATAGCAGTGACAAAATAATGATATATTTTACACAGAGTTATCAGTAGTACTGACCTTTCACTAACTCAGATGTAACGAAATACTAGTCTTCATCCCGCTGCAAACAGCACTTGTTTAAACTTTCCCATAAAAGACAAGAATGTCAGGAGTGTATTTGTGTTATTCAAAGAAACAAATGAACAAAATGAACAAAACTTAATTTATTCAGGAATGAAAAGTATACTTCTCCTTGCTAAAAAATCCTGATAATATGGGTGAGATATTGAGTGCATTATAATTAATATGATATAAGAGAAGATTGCAGTGACAGTTGAAAACTTCTTGCCTGAATGGATGCTGGGGAAAAAAATAGATTGCTGGAGAGATCAAGGCTGAGTTTAATTAACCTGAAAGTAGAGCAAAAAACTGGGGCACTCTTCTTATTGATTAAAACCAACACTGTGAGCATACTAAGCTGCACCTATAGACATGTTGAATGAAGATAAGTTGACTTTGTTTTAGTAATGAATGGCATTTACCTTTTCTCACTGAAGTTCTTTTGTTAGCTCAATGATTAATGGTTTGGTTGACAATGTTCATACCTTTTAATGTATTTCAGGGCCCAGATATCTCATCTGTGTGTATGCGACTAATAGAAGATGTTAACAAAAGCTTTTTGATACGAGACAATAGCAAAATAAAAAAGAAACATGCATTAGCTAATAAGCATGTGTTAGCTAACAAAGTGTAGAGAGAAGAAAAAAAAAAAGAGTGTAGAGGAACTGGTACAAGCTTAAATGCAGTTTCAAGCAATGAGGAGGAACTGGCACTTAGGCAATGTGTGTACTAGTGAAACCAGAGGGACAATGCCATTCTCTGCTTCTTATGACAAGTGGGATCACACAGCTTGTATCCATACAACCAAACTCTCTCCCTCCAGAACAGGATGGCTGGTCTCTGCTTCTGCCTGTTAATGGTTTCTGGCTTTTACTGACTCCTAAGCCACTCCGGGCACTGCTTGGGATAGGGCTAAAGGGACAGACCAAAAACATGCCGGGATCAGTGCTATTAGTGTGGGTGACTGTGTATCTGTGCAAGAATTTGTGCCTTAGTCCTTTTCGCAGGTGAGTGAAAATATAGCTGTTATATCCAGGAAGTTCAAGTATCAACACTGGTCACATGCAAGGGAAGGAGTTAAATACTGGAAAAAGCCCAGACAACCAAGCAAGCTGATTGCCAACCCAGGGAAAGCAATATTTCAGGAGCTTCTTCTGCATGCATCCAAGGCAGAGGTCTTTCTAGACCTAAGATATAGTAGGCTAGAAGTGTAAGTTAATATATAAAAGAATGAATTAAAATGAATGACAACAAATCAAGAGCAAAGCAAGCAACCAAAAATAAAAAACCCACCCAACCCAACCCAACCCAACCCAACCAACCAACCAAAAAAAAACAAACCAGAACCTGTGAGGGTGTGAATTTGCTGTGTAAAGTTGCTCCATATTTCCAGCTTGGATACCATCCTGGTTCCTGCATGGTGAAAAAGCATTCTTATCATTTATGTTGTTCCCCTGGGCTGTGATTTTATATCAGTATTACAGGGATCCTGTTTAATGCTTAAGGTTAAGGGGCATTATCAGAAATCCATGCTGGATGGCTCATAGCAAGATTAGTAGTAGTAGATCAGTCTTCTCACTAGCTGAGTTTTTCCTTTCCATTAGCATAGAACAAAAGCCCAACTGAAATAAGGAATCCCAGTGCTCTCACAGAAACTGTACGCTAAAAGGCACACTATTCGGAAAATGTATTACTATACAATGAACTTTTTTTTTTTTTTTTTTTTTTTTTTAAGCACTACAGATGCACAGAACTATACAGTAGCTAAATATTATTGTTATTTTTTTTCATCCAAAAACTACATCACATTTGCTAAGGTTAGATGAATAATGTTTCCAACCTAATTAACCAACCAGCACATATAGTAAATTATCTCCCTCTGAGATTAACTTGAAAAATAGCAGACTGCTGCCTATTGCAATTATAGAAAAGAACACAGGATGTGATTTGTAGACATGAATGAGTTATTGTCAGTCACTCAAAATTATGCATGAAAAAAATGAATGTATAAGAAAGTGAAAAGTGCTAGCTGCAAACTGAATTTTTTCTAAAATTTCATTTCTCATCAGCCATGAAAAATAAAAAGGGCCACCTCCTTAGGATCTTTTATTCAACTTTGAATGTGTTCAGAGAGTGAAAACTGTAATCCAAGGATAATTATACTTTTATTTATGAAGATTATTTTCTCTGGTATCGATTACAAGTCTCTCATTTTATTTTCCTGGTAACATTTCTGTCAAGTCATTGCTGTGGCAGAACCAAGGGAGTAATAGCAAAAGAGAAGGTTCATCTGAAGGTCAGCTTTGAGCATACATTGTTCTGTTTTAGTGATTCTTTATCACAGCCTTCTAGTTTGACATCATTTGACCACCATTAACCCCGAGTCTGTGCATTGCCAAGTCAATTGACAAGACAAAAGCAGGTCAGTCTAGGCATCATTGCACATAGTTCAAACGTGCATTATGGGGCTAAAAAGATGCTTCAATAATGCCTCAGTCACACTGCCATGTGTAGCAGACTGTGTTTGTCCACCCAGTAAGTATCTGGCCTAGGGATTGAGGAAATCCAGCTGCTTCGCACTTTGGGAGTTTTGGGCAGCTCTCTGATGGCAGGAGTAGGGTGTAGGGGTGGACAGTTTGTTTCCCAAACCACCACCCAGGAACCACACGTATTAAATATTTAATGTCAGGCAAAGGTAGGCTGCCTTCTGCATTTCAGTAGAGAGGGAGTGTTGTGTCCTTTTCATCTCCCACAGCACACCACAGTGGATAGAAGAGATGGAGGTGGACTTAGCACAGGCTGAACCATTCATGTTGCTGGGAAATTCTCAGTGGAGTCTCCAGTGAACACCAACCTGCTCCGTATGATGTCTAGGTACATGAGGAAACTCCCAATTATGCTAGCAATTTGGGACAGGAGTAATTGCTGGAAGGGGACATTCAGGCTGGGAAGAAGCTGAGGATTATTGTCAGAAGCATGAATTTACCCCTAATTTGGTATGGCAGGAAATGAACACGAAAATGTTAAAAAGTTTGAGTAAGCAGGCTGTGCTAGATGTGAGGGAGATGGCCATCCCTGGCTCCTGTCATGATCATCCATCTCTTTAGGGTTGAAAAGATTTGTGAAGTGGCATCCAGCCAGGTGATAAATATGTGAAGTGTCATAACGAGCTTTGCTTCATGACCTTTCCGCATTATACTGACACCACTGATAGGATGCATTTTCTTATCAGCTGCCTTCAACAGCCAAACCCGTGTGAGAAAGAAGGCAGGTATCTCCACAGGGCTACAGCCTGTGGCAGACAACAAGGGGCCGCTGAACTCAGCAGTGCTGTATGTCTTGACTGGCAACCTTGCCTGCAGACAAGCCTATCAAGACCTACCTGCAAAGCACTGTAGAGAGTATTAGCTCAGCACAGATGTCAAAAACAGAGAATTTTTTGTTGTTCTTGAATCCTCCTTAATACAGAAATTATTATTTTTTTGCCAATGGACTAGTTCATAAATCAATATTTTTTTTTAATTTTACTTTTATTTAGTTATTTTTTTTTGTCAGCAAACCCCATGTAAAAGTTATGCTGACATTCCTTTGTAAATAGGCAGTCATTCAGCATTTGAATGCAGGTGAGTGACAGTGTACGAATGACTAGTCATGTCTTCATGAAGACCAACTTCCCAAATAATTACTGGAAGATTTGAAAGCTAATTTGTCAAGTTTGGAGTTCATTTAATTAGGCAATCACAGACTATACGTGACCAGATATATCTGGTGTCTATTTTGATTTGATATCTTTAAAAAAAGTATCAACCTAATTCCATGACAGAGAAGGGAGTTAAAGTGGGAAGCACATGGAAACTGTAATGTCCAATTTTCTTTTTGTATTTTTTGAATTCCTAAAACTAGAGGGAGAGTGGATAACATTTCATATAGTGACTCCCTGAACTGAGATTTGATAATACACTAAACTCATTCACCAGTCTCCCACCACTCGATCCAAAAGAAGTTGATATGCCACAGAATATCGGTTTGCATCAAAATCCCAGTTCTAAACTGCATTTATTAATACATTTGAGTAAATTAATGTTACTATGGCTAAGTTGGTGCCTCTTCCACTGCTGTAACTCTGCACTAAGGAACATGAACGCTGTCTAAAAGTCGTGATAACTGTCAGATACTGCCTAAAAATAACTGATACTCATCAGCTACTTAGTGGCTTTTCTCATCACATATTTTTCCAAGGGTGTTCTGTGACATCAGGCTGAGTAATTCCACTACCAAATATGCTTGAAGAGCATATAACTGCATTTGTGAGCTGATCATCTCTTTTCAGAGTTTGATCCTGTGCACTTAGGTTCCAGAATGGGTTTAAGATGAGAGTCTGCAGTATAAAAGTGATGTTCCTCTATTTTCAATGTGAATAGTTAGTTCTGTTTTAGATCAAATGTAGAGCATAAAAATAGAAAATAATCTGATTTCATTAAAATAAATAAAAAGATGATTTAGGCTTATTCATGTATCACATTGAAACTTTCTTTTTTCTAAACCAAGACAAATGTTTTAAGGAGTATTATTTAATAGTTCAGCTCTGCTCTAGTAGACAGGTAATGCTCCAAGAGACTGAGCGTTCCCATCAGTAACATAGGACTGTCATTTATTTCAGAGTTTATTAGTTCAATCTGTATATGATGATCCTGAATGAACATCAACCACACACACAATTCTAAACTGTGTATTGTTTATAGATTCACTATTTACTGACAATTAGACTTTGAGTTTTTTTTTTTTTTTTTTTTTTTCTGAACTCAGGTGTTTAAACCATGACAAAATTCTGTAGGACTCATTTTTCATATATGTATAGTTTTATGTGTATATATGTGTATTTTACAAATGCCAATTGGAATTAATCAATTATCACTTTTCATTTCCTAGGTCTTCTGAGTAATTATTTGAGAGGCTCGGACTGCAGAGAGCTGTTTATCCTAACCTAAGGTTTTCTCTCATTTCTTTGATTATTGAAAAAACATAAACAATTAACTCAGACTATTTCTAACTCTCAGACAGGCACAGACAGAAGAATCCCATCCATCACATGAAAATTCTGAGAGCTTACGCATGAGCTTTGGGTTTGAAAAGGGCAAGCAGTATTTGTATTCTCAGACATGATTCTTAATATTTGCAAGACTAATAGGTGTGCATTTACAGGCAAGCAAGTGACATCACTCTCCTCATTGTTTATTTTAAGTGTACTTTTTGTATTTTAAGTGCATACAGGAGTAATGAAAAGAAATGAACAAATAAATGAACCAAAACCAAATAATAAATAAGAGACCATAGAAAAAAACATCAGCTTAGTTCAGAAAGCACATGCTACAGGGGCAGTTTGGAATTTTTTAATCTAGGAAGGAGATCAATGACTGCCACAGACAGCTGGATTTAATAATTTTGCTTTTTGCAAAAATTTAATAATTTTTGTCCTTTAAGCTGGGACTTCTCATAAGCCCTGCAATAAGGCTATCTCCCTGGCTGCACCATTTAAACATTTCATCAGTAGCATTCCTGAACAGTTCACTTTGAGTCACAGGAGTAAATATGATAATTTATGAGCAATACAGAATGGAGTTTCTGAAAATTTAAAGTTGTCTCCATTTACTTTTGGCATAGGCAAAGCACTATCCATTTACACAAGTGATTTCCCAGCTAAAAGAATGCTGCTCATGGGAGCACTCCGACTTGAGTGCAGGGAAAATGCACACTGCATTCCCATGCATGCTTTCTTAGGGCAGTGTAACACAATAGATTCTGACTAGCAAAGACTGCTCTAGGTAAATAGTACCTAGCTACAATGGTTTTTGCAACCAGGGTAGTAACGCTGATTAAGGAGAAGAAATGGACTAGATCTTTTATAAGGATAAAGATCAGGGTTTAAGAAAATCTTCCCTGTGGAAGTCTCTACCATACCTCATCTGCATCCCTTTCTCATCCCACTCCTTAAAATTTTCTCCAATTCTTTCTTCCTTTTCGCTTGGTCTTCACTCACACTACCTCTTTACTGGTGGCTGGGTACAATGTAAGGCCATTTTTTCATTTCATCCCAAGTACTAAAAATGTATTTTATGTCCTTCAAGTCTTCTAAGTCACTCAATGCATATTTTATGACTGTTGTTGAGAGTCTCCATCTCCAAGGGTAACATCCAAAGTCTTCTAATCAAACATTCATGCCACCAAATGTTCTGTTTGATATAGCACTTTTTATAGTCTGAAAAAAAATAGATTGATAAGGAACCTTTAAGAAATTTAAGTTTTTTTTAACCTTCTGTGGTGACAAGTTCTCATAAATGGTGAAAATTAGCAAATGTAAGTTTCTTGCAATTCATCTGAGAAACTAATATATACATGATTGTCTAAGCATTTTTAATGGGTGTTAGATTGGTGTTTAACTTTTCTTTTTTTTTTTTTCCTGAAAACTTCAAAACCTCATTAACTTAACTCTGTCAAATTTGATTTGAAAATCAGAATTATGGTTTTGCACCTTGAACTTTTTTACTTCTTTGCTGCCCTCCCAGAGTGCTCTCAGGGCATGTCCTACTAACTTCATTGGCATGAATCACTTCATTGCATTCCTGTGAAATAGGGGAGGCAAGATTAAGTGTCTAGAAATGAAAAGGGGCTCAATTCTAAATTAGAATTTAGAACTGTTTCAAATTCAATTTATTTACCAACAACTGTAGGTGAACAGACAATATTAATATGTAAGACTTCGTATTATTCTAGTCATATGGGATGCAATGATTTATTGCCACACTTAACAAAGCAGCATATGTGGTACATAGAATGTGTAATTTCTTGTTTGCAACCTTGCTGGATTGACTTCTGATTTGCAAGGCATGGGGAGTCTCTGCAGCTTTCTTGATGGCTCTTCAGTCTTCACTTCAGAGCTTACTAGTGCAAAGCTTCTATTTTCAAATGAGAATGTTGATAACATCCATTCAACTGCATTGAAAATTACTTGTTATGGCTGTATCCAAATACAGTACGTTTATTTTAAATAAATGGTGGGCTTTTTCCCATTCACATGTCTGCTTCAGAAGATTAGTGAATACTGGAGAAGCTCTATTTTCATTAAAACTAGCTGCTGCTGTTCCAGGGAAAACAAAACAAAACAAAACAAAACAACAACAACAACAGACAACACAAAAATATGAGCAGATGAACTCTAAAGATGTCTCTTGGGTCCTCATAACAGATTATTGAACTACTAAATTTATGGTTTTAAAACTATTGTTTGTGTGTTATCCAATGATTCTTATTTATTTATTTATTTTTGGTGTGTAATCATCCGCTGGAGCAGGCAATGGTCCCAGTGTCACCCAGATACCCCAACCTGCTCTCTCTTGTACATCCTTGGTCTGGCAGAACAGCTTCAGAAGCACTGTTAAGATTTTGGTGCCTAGCAAGGAGTTAAATCCTTGTGGGTCCAGTTTCTGGCATTTCACTTTAAATATTTGAATAATTCTTTTGGCTTGTGTTTTATTTTAAACTTCTACAAGTTTAAATTTAGTCATTTTCACATGCATTTTGATGAGTTAACCTTCATGAGGAGATCTAGGGAAGTATTTCTGTGCCCAGAGCTAGTTGTATGCCAAAGTAGCTAGGTGATTCAGTTTTGTAACTAAGCATTTGCCTTCTTTAATATATAGAACAAACACGCATACAGGCACAAATAAAGAAGTAAAATTTAGATGTCTCTGGAAGTCTTGGATTTTGAAAATTAAGTCTGCAAGTACAGGACATGAAGAGTAGTTATTCTGTGTACCACTGAAGGGCAGGAATTATTAATCTATCTGTCTGTCTGTCTGTCTATCTACATATATTTAGTCATTTATTGAGTTTTCAATGGAAAGAGATAAGGCACTTTTGCAGTTCAATTATTTGTTTAGTGAGGTGTGTTTTAATAAAGATGGGGTGGGTTAGCCTTTGCAGATCTCTCTCTGTTCTTTGGCTGTGGTGGGAGCCTAAGTAACCAGTTCACTGCTAATCAGCCACTGGCACTGACTGAAATTTCAGTGCGGCCCAAGGGATTTCTCAGTACCAGTACATCAAAAGTACCAGGAATATTCTCTGGGAATGAGGTCATCTGGTATAAAGTGGTGGGTTTTCTTACTGTTGAATATATTCTCACTCCAAAATGCCACAAAAGGTTAAAAAAGCAACTGGTATCTCTGGGTACTTCATCTAGTGACCTGCGTGGTCTTTTTCATGTCCATGTTCTATTTAAATCCATTTTTTTGTGTGTGGGGGATAAAATGAAATTTAGAATATAAAATTATGCCACAGATTTTTTTTTTTTTTTTTTTTTTTCAAAATGGAAACACTTTTTACTGGGAAAAACTTTCATTCAGAACAGTTTGTTGTATACTTAAATGCTTTCTACAAGTTTTGGTTCATACAGACACAGAAATGTTGATATACTGCTCAGAAACATAATATTTTATCTGAAAGCTCTTAGGAAAACTGAAGTAGTATATTTCTAGGCAACCAATTTCCAGACCCTGCAGATCAAGACAGTCTGGATAAAATAACAACCAACAAGTTCATTTCTTAGCTTCTAATGTTTCTCTAAACAGTAGTTACACTCCCACTCACTGCAAGATAAAATAATTATCTTAAACATTTTCATTTATCACTTATTATGAAAGTTTGCCCTGTACATCTCTTCTGAATTAGTGTGAGCTAAAAATCCCATATCCAGAAACGCTGCCAGTCATGAGCTCAGTTCATATGGCTTTTGCCATCTGTGAAAGAAGATGTATGTTGAGAAAGAAAAGAAAAATGTGACTCCTGGGTAAAATAAAGTTCTAGATTTCTCTCTGTAACAGAATAATTTAAGTTTAGGAAAGTAAGAGATCTGCTAGTGGTAAGAAAACCATCAGATAACAGGTAGCCAGTAAAGAAAAAGAGGGGAAATCAGTGAAACTAGAAATAAGAGTAGTAGAAAACAGAAGGGGAAGCAACAATACAGTAAGACAAGGGCTGGTGCCAAGGACATCATCTATTGTACTCCCACGTGCAAGTCTGTTGTGCTCTGCTGCTCAAACCCATTTTCATTTTCTTCCTAGGGTAACTTTCAAGGGAGTCTTTATAAAATTGTATTTTATTGAGTCAGCTGAACAAAATGTTTTTTAGAAAGCCATATGAATTCCTGCCCTATATCAATTATTTAAGCCACAATGTATTATTTAGTGTTCATTTGGTTTTGGGCAATCAATCTATGTATATCAGAGGAATGCCATTCTGATTTGAGCACTTTTTCTAAAATGGTATTAAGAATTACTTTCAAAAAGAACTGTTAGAGCTCATAAGACTTTCTGTATTTCAAGAAACTGTAAATGACTCTTTCCTGCTAGATTGTTTAATTTTACTTCTCAGGTCTCAGATAAATACACATTATAATATGAACGTATTATCTAACCTCTTGATATTGTAATTTTATAAAAATTGTTGGTTTTCTTATAATGGATGGGATATGTCCCTTTTCTGTATTCTATGTGCTACTTGGGCAGCTATCTGAGCACGGGTGCCTACCTGAAAGGGACATTCCAGTGGAGGAGTCTTTGCATGCCGAGGTGAGGAGCTCCTCTTCCTTCCAGTCTAATGGAACCAGCAGGCATGGCAGTGGGAAAGGGAGGACCTCAGAGGGGCTTTCCTGCCACCAACAGTGATACTGCTTCTTACAGTGATACTGCTTCTTACAGCTTCTTTACCTTGCTGTAAACCATGCTAACATATTTTGTCGCCATTCAGAGAAAGTATTTTTTATTTAGAAACTTCTTGTGGCAGGATAGTATTTTCTAACTAGTTTTAGAAGGAAAAAAACATAAAATTTAATTTTGTGGCAGACAGGAGTGTGAGAGAAGTGAGCTCCAAGTGAGTATGTGTTTCACCAAGTCTACACTGAAGAACCAGGATTCCCATCGTGGTGGGCCTGGTACTGCAGGGTTTCCTCACTGTCATGTATTCTGGAGCTGTCCAGGTGAGCTGGGAGCATCTTTGGTGAAAACCTGAAAAACCTGTAGAAAATATTTCTGAGAAGAGTTTTGATTTTTTTTGTTGTTGTTATTATTTTCTTTTCATTTTGGATTGGCTTTATTGGAAAATGCCCAACAGACATTTTTCACAGTCTTTTGCCCAGTATTTTTCACATACAGAGTTCACTGGATGTGCAAGTGTTTTAGGAATTTAGTTTAGACTTACACTTAACACCACTAAAGAGGACATTAAAAGAAAGAAGCCAATTTGCATCTCTTACTAATCCTATCCAATCCTTCATTTGAATCTTATTGACTGATTAGACTGACCAAAGAACTAGGGAAGCGTGTTTTCAGTGAATGGAGAGGAGAATTTAGTGTGTTGTTTTCCTCTGTTTTCCAGGCTTGCTTTTTTTCCTTATTCTCACTCACGTAAGTCTCTCTTTAATGGGTTTAAATTGCAATGCCCATTCAATTTAAATAAATAATAATCAAGTGAATTTCCTGTTTATAAGTATTTGTGAAAAATAGTGATGCCTGCTTAGTATAATGTCTTGAAAAATTACTTTCAGGAGTCAGCAGATACGTTTTTACAGCAAGAAAATTGAGGATCATATGAAGGACTGAAGGACAATTCACCAAGGAGAAATAATTCAGAAAGCCATCCTGATTTATTTCCAAAATCTCAACATCATATTGTAGTTTTAACTTTAATATGTTTTTTTCTATAGAAGTACATTTTTTTTTTTTTTATACATACATAACATGAAATTCTACAAAGTTGGTGCTGTGAATTCTTAAAATAATCCACGATTTGGATTGACATGCAAAGTGAAATTCCATTCCCTCCCACCTCTACAAGCAGTCTGTGGGAGTAGTTTTGCTATTGGAATATGTGCACAACAATGGGACATACAGGAATTAACCATTTTTCCTAATTACAGTGTAAAGTATTTTAATTAAAAACAGGTCCAGAGCTTTGGCCAGTAGCTGACATAGCCAGCAGTACTAATTTAGGCTAAAGACAATGAAGCAGCTCTTATTACATAAAATAAACCACCAGCAGCAGCGTACCAATTTTCATTAGTCTACTATGGTGCTATAGTGGCTGCTTCTTACTCTGTCACCAGTATTATAATTGATGTCTTGAATAAGTCTCTTTATGTATTTAAAAATTGCACTTGCACAAAGGAAAAATTGTACATCCTTAGTCAAGCATGCTTTATAAGATGAAATATTTAAAACTGAGACTCCTCAAGACTATGTTGATGGAAGCCAAAAGAGTAAGACTATCCCCCCGCCCCCCTTTTAATTAATTATTATTATTATTTTGGAGTAGGCCAACAGTATTCTTTGGAGAAATGATTTGTCAAAGGAGAAAACTGACAGGATGCAAAATTAGTAAGTCAGAAAACCCTGTCCAAAGATCACACTTCATGAATTTCACATTAGGTTGTGGGCCAGTGGTAACTGGGTAACCATGTTTTATTAAAGAAAAACTAATAGCTATATTTTTCAGTAGATCCTGCTGTCCTTGCCAGATGGCAACAAAATAACAAGCAACACTGCTGATGGAAGCAAGAAAATACGGACATATGCACCTGCTCTTCCTACTGCTTCAGTGATAAAATATTACTCATTTTACCAACCATGATTGGATTAAGCGACAGTTTTGCCATGAGAAATCAGCACCTGCTTTTTATGGCTTAAATAAAAATATAATGCTGCTCTGATTGCCTGAGACACTGTATTGTTATAGAGTAAATGCCTGCAGGCTTCTAAACGCTGTCCTGTTTGATTACATAAGTCCTTCGCACCAGCACCAAGAGGCACGTGGCAATTCCATCTCCAGCTGCACCCAGTCTTTGACTTCTCTTCTGTGGTTGCTGGAAATCTTAGGAATTTATGTTGTTTCTTCTTTTTAACCTCTCTCTTCTTTTATTCTGTGTATACATCCCTTCTTCCACCTGTTTTTTGATCATTTCACTTTGAATAAACCATCAGAAAGCAATAATTTTTGATTGTGAAGCATAAGGGATGTTTCTAAATGTCTTTCTCTGAGGGTTTCTGGTATTCCACCACTGGTTTGAAAAAAACAAACAAACAAACAAAAAAAAACAGGTTATGTATTTAACCTGTTCTGTCCCTGTTCTGTCTTTAAAAGTCTCATCATTGGTGAGAACTTATCACTGAATGTGTCTGAAGTATTGAGATGCCAAAAGCCACAGAAAGGTCCCTGCAGAGTTTTCCAGCAATTAATTCCCATCAATTCCAGTGGCATCTGGTCACCGTAGTGTTTCTAAATATATTACAAAGTCCTTGTAGTGATCTAAAAATCTATCTTACCGGCACTTAACATTGACTCTCAGATGGGCTAGTATATCTACACTGGACTGTTAGACTACTAGTATATGACTATATCTATAGCTAATTAACATATCTATATTTGACTTCAAAGGTCTACCCATTCCTTTTTTTAAGCTCATATTTCTCCTTGTGTTTCTGACAGTTCAGTCTCAATCCATGTCTAAGATTGTATTACTAGTGTCTAGCTTCACTACAGAAAAAACTCACAGGCTTTAGTGTTTAGGTACATGCAATTAGTATTTTCTGTGAGAAGGAAATCAATGTTCACACCAGCTGGAGTGTTTTACATTCTATCTGCAAGGAATGAATAAGTTTAATGTCTCAAAGCAAAATGACTAATCCTTCCACCGAATTTGTGGAATCTTATTCTTTGCCATTATATCTCCTGCTTTCAGTTCATGTACGTAAACTGTGGTATACAGCCAGTGCTTGGAGTACTTGCCAGTTTGTGGCATATTTTTTTTAAACACCAGAGAGCCTCAAAATTTAATTTAATTTAATTTAATTTAATTTAATTTTATTTTATTTTATTTTATTTTATTTTATTTTATTTTATTTTATTTTATTTTATTTTATTTTATTTTATTTTATTTTATTTTATTTTATTTTATATTTTCACACCATCTACAAGGGATATCAATCTTTCATGGTTTATAGAAACTCAAGATTTAGAAAATCATGTTTTCTGGTCCCAGCAAGACGATGTCACATTTAGTGCCTGCTACGCTGTAATGAAAGTATTCCCTCTTCTCTCTCTGTTTGTTGACATATTTCCATATAGAAGTGAAAAACAGCAGTAGTAAACAAGAAATAAAGAAAAGCAAACATTTCATTTCACTGTTGGTCTGATAGATGTACCTGGATGGAAATAGATTGTTCTGGTATCCAAATCATTATTATAAATGAAACCAGGAGCCTCCTTTCTAAACTCCTGCAGATAGCAAGGCATTATTTAGCCAGGCAATATTTTCTTGCAATAACAATGTCATCTTATCACTGATAGAATTTTTCTGTTCTTTAAAGTGAGAAAGAGTAACTGCTTAAAAGTCCCTTAAAGAAGGCTGATTTCAGTCACTGACGCTCCACCTCTGTGAGAAGGATAAGGTAGTTGTAGTGGATGAAATGATTTTCTGTGTTACCGACAAGTAAGTTCTGTTTTTCTGGTGACTATGGGGATTTGTTGCTGTCAGTCCAGTTTAATAACAATAACGTAAACATGGGCTAGGGATTTATGACTTGTTGATTTGAGTACTCCAGAAACATGGATTTTGAAGTGAATAAATGCTTTTCTTCATTCAATTTTTTTGGCATATCGAAGCGCATCTGAGATAAAATATTGGAATTGATAAAATCTTTTCCATTTTGGACAGGGAATTATCAACAGATATTTTCAATTTCATTTAGTATTTAAAACCACAAGCTATTGTACAACTTTCTGCATTTAACTTTTTGAATCAGATCTTCACACCATCACACTTTTTTTTTTTTTTTTAAACACCATGTTTGTTTGTTTGTTTTTTTAACCCATTTCCACGTATATGTTATTTTCTTTTTCATTATCTACCATTTATTACTTGGAAAGAAGAAAAATACTGTAGGAAGCAAATTTTTATTGTGTTCCTCAGTAAAGTAGATAGGGTAATATTCCTAAAAAGGCGGAAAATTTGAAATTTCAGGTATTGCTGTTCAACAAGCTCATTGCTATTCTTTTCCTCTCTCAACCACATTTTGATGCTTTAGTGCAAAATGCAATGGATGATGTCAAGACCATTATGGAAAGCACTGAGATATGTTTGCTCCTTTAATCTTTAAAGAAAACCTGAACTAGAGCATGACAGAGTAATTGGAAAGAGTAGACTTTTTGGTATGGAATAGGTCACTGATTATATAAAAATCAGACAAAGGGAAGGATTTAAAAGGAGGAAGAATGGCATAGTTGAGCTCCGTTTTCCAGAGGCAAGCAAGAGCTCTTATGTGTATTTTCTGGGAGCCTTCTGACATAACTGATGCTAGCTGAAAATATCTCCAAAAGGGCGGTCTAAATTCTGCTATTACATACATGTAATATTCTGCTATTACATACATGTAATTATTACATACATGTAATAGCAGAATTTAGACTACCGCTTCATGTAAGAGTCACCCTATATAAAAATAGGAAAAGGAATGTTTTTAAACCCCAGAGCAATCAATTACATAATTTACATGGTAAATCTATGCTTTTACTGTCTAAAGGCTGTGATTTAAGGCAGTCAACACTAAACTTTAAATCAGGATTACACATTTGTAAGTAAAATGGTTGTATTACTATACAAAATAATTTGGGTTAAACTTTTCTTTTTCTTTTTTTAATTAAGAAGTGCATTTCTGAAAGAAGTCCACTTAAGGGAAATTATCCAAAGACTGCAACCTATCTGCAAAATTAGCTTCCTTTTAATTGCTATTTGTTTTTAACTCAACAACAAAGAATCAGTATTTGTATGCAACATGGACAAGTATCCCAAAGCTATCAGGTCTATAAAGATTAGGAAAGCAATTAATTTCCCTGCACTCTAAAGCAAGTATAAAGGTGGTGTTATCAAAATTACCATATTAACAGATTGTACGTCACAATAAAAGCTGATAAAAATCTAATACAAAAGCTATTTTAAGCTACTGCTCAAGCTGGCTGCAATTTGTTGTTATTGTTTAGCATCCAATCTTGAAAATGATCCATAGTTTATCATAATCACTTTGAGCACAGTTTATACCAACTGATGGTTAGAAAGACTGACAGTGCCAAAAATCAGGCTCTTGGTGTGTTTGATTGTCAAGTTTATCATTGGAGGTATTACGAAAGATAGTATGCTCAATGGCAGGGCAGAGGGAGAAATTACCTCCTGAATTATTTTTTTTTTAGTGAAATATTCTATTAATTTTCAACTTAAAAGTTCCCAATGTTTCTCCAAATATGGGTTTAATTCTGCAAAACTTAACTATAATAAGTGATTCGCTAAGTATTCTTTAAGCAAATATCCTTTGGCCTAATAGGCCACGTACAACAATTAAGGACAGAATTATTTCTCTTTGCTTGAATGGCTATATATGGCACTGAAATGTAACTGGAAAAGCTGTAAATGCTAAAGCTTTTTAGTCTCCTACAAAATAACCATGTAAATCAACTGATAATAAAAACAAGCAATTGATCCTGTTCAACTAGAATTCACAAACCTATTCCAATACCTGCATACCTAGTAGGGAAAGTAATTTATTTTCAGGAAAAAAAAAAAAAAAGCATGGTCAGACAATTGGAGAGACATTTCATGTCTGTCAAAAACTTCTTTGTCACTCCATTGTAATGGCTGTAGGCATTGACCTATGGTACAAATCCAGCAAGGTGCACCAGTTGGCTAAGAAAACACCATATAGATGCATAGCTAAACCTAATGTCTTGATTTTAAAAGGAAAATAAAAGTTATCTTTCTGTAGATGTGATTGAATTTATAGTTCTTAAAAAACTTATATGAAAATACGTCAGTACTTGAACATCTCTCCCGTTCATAGTCACACACATCCCACAGAGTGCAGCCTAAGCATCACGCATCTGTACCAGCCTAGGACTCTGGCACTCGTGTTTTTTACCACTGGGTGACAAAGCAAACATTCTTGCCTTATAGATATCTCCAACTTCTTGATTTCCCTTCAGCTTCCTAACTGATATTTTGATTCTCTGAGTCCTTAGGTCCTATTTTCTCTAAGGTCTTCTAAGGTCCCTCTGCTCAATTAACTACATCTCTGCCTGAAGTCAATTTGTCTCGATTGCTCATACCTGTAGAGAAGTGGTAGATAGGCCCAGCACTTGACTTTCAGGCAGAGACTCTAAAGGAAGCTTTAAAAGCTTTCCTTGATCATATCAGTAATAGAATGACATTTCAGAAGGCTTGTGAGGAATAAGCAGATTATTTTATCTCTACTTTGAAATGCTATGGTTCATATTTTATTAGGGAAACATACAAGGACGTCACAGTAAAAATATAGCATTCTTGTGGCTCTAGTCAGTGAAGGTGATTTACTGCAAATTAAGATCCTTATTCTGGGTAATTTAAGTCAGTAAAATGATTTCCAGCATAGAAATGTCTGTAGAGCTGACTTTTGAGTTGTAACTCAATTTCAAGGAATATGCTAAGATTTTAAGCTATTTTGATTTCCAGTTTGCAGTAAAGCCCTTACATTAAAAAAAAAAAAAAAGTGAAATTAAAATCAATCTTATAAAACAGAAAACGAGATCTCCTTTAATAGAGTTTGGATTATTTAGTTTTGACTTAAAAGTTCTTCTAGCTGGTTCTGGGGACCTGAAAGCCACTAATCCCTGGCTGAGCTGGAAATTGTTCTGCTTCTGGGCCAGCTGGCTCCTCAGGCCATCTGACTGTCCAGTGTCGGGGCAGGAAGGAAGTTTCTAATATGCATTCTCTGAAATCAATATATTTCCACAGGATATTATGCTTTAGACAAACCAACAACCATCTATTAGGAAAATATCCAGTCAGCTTTTTTTTTGTTTTTGTTTTTTTGTTTTGTCTTTTTTTTTTTTTTTTTTTTTTTTGAGAAGACAGCTATTATTTAGAAAAGTGGGTGATATCTCTAGTTTATCACCAAGTTCTTAATCTAGGTGATAAAAATTTAGAGTTCTGCCTGCACAAGTCTTCTAAAAATATCAAATGCAATTCTGTTCCCAAACCAGTACTAGTGGCTCAGCCTAGGACATCAAATTCAGTCTCTTTGGTACAATAATAAGAACTTTACTGCCTTTATATGATAGCACTCTTCATCTTGCTAAATGATGGAATGTGCAGACACAATTTTAGAGTGGTGCAAAGGATTTCATATCTGGCCTCCATTAGAAAAGTGGCTGCAGCTGTGCCTGTGACTGGACGCCAGGGAGCTTAATCAGCTGAACTACTGACATCTGGTTATAGGAAAACTACAACTACAACATGGAAAACCAGCTGGAGTATAAAATCTGCTTGAAGTGCTCACAAAAGGTCATAATTCATTTTCCACTCAGAAGAAAATAGAGAGGTTAATACAGATGTGCATGTGCAAAAGGTTGATACAAAGGAGGAATAAACAAGAAGCAGACAACTTGGTACATATTAGAGGCATGAACTTCTCAGTGCAAATGGGCACATTTGCTGTTCATAGCTTTTCAGCTTGCATCTCCTTTAACCCCTAATATAGACATTAGTAACTAGAGGGATATGTCTGCAATTGGCAGATTCGTCTGTTTTTTCTCTTCAATTTCATTTATTTATTTATTTATTTAATAATAGATTATTTCCCCTTTCGGCCCATTCTATCTGTGACGAGTGTCCTGAGATGAAGCAATGAAACTACCCCCTATAAAATCTGTCCAAACAGGGCTGTATTAAAGAACATTCACAAAACTGTCAAACTTGATATTCTGCTGGTGCATATAGGATCACTGTAAGATTTAAGCATTTCATGCATTCCAGTCAAGCCCTCAGACATGGCACAGGTGGTGGTCTGTCTGGCTTCTGGCATTGCATAGCAGAATGATCTTCATCCTGAAACAATGCGGCACTGTTCTAGAGAAGTTATCTTCCTCTATAAATTTCACTCAAAAAGGAATACGTCCTGTTAAGTCTTCCAGGATTGTTTTGAAACTTTTGTCCATATATATCTGAAACCAAAATACTTCCCCCATAGTATCAATAAAATTACCCAGATCTTTGAAACTTCTGCACATTGTATTCAATGAAAGGTGCAGCACTTTGCAAGCATCCATGAAGAGGACAAGTCTTGTCTTTGCCTTCAAAGCTCTTGGATTTCACATGCAATTTTAGTTGTATCTTTCTTGCCAATTTCCCAAACAGCTGACACAAGCTTCTTAAACAGAGGATCTGGGGCTGACAGTTTGTGACCTGAAACTATATTTGGCAACAGTTGGACCATGAAGAGTCTGGTTTTAAAGACAGGCTTAATGAGTAAGTGACACAGAATGAGAGATTCTCGGCGTAGTTGACATCAGGCCTCATTAAATGTAAGTACCTTGACTCTGGGTATCAAGTTTAAAGGTTTAGGACCAGAGCCCCACACTATACATGAGATCAGTTCTGCTCATGTCTGGGAGTACATCATCTAATGAGCTGACCTGTTGGCCATACCAATTGCTAAAAAAGTATATATTAAATACTATTAGTCACTCAACCTAGAAGAAGGCTGTGAAGTTCAGTATACTAAAGTTCATGAGGATATCTTAAACTCTTTCAGAGGCTAACAAAAAGTGAGGGAAATATTTTTGAACAGTTGCAGTTTGCTTCTTAGGTCTTTGAAAAAAATACCCAGATAATCATTGGGAAAGTGCTGAATCACATAAGGCCAGTTTTTTTCCTAATTGGTTATCATTTTGTCAGTATAAATCAGTTGTTCTGTTTCATTAGCAATACTGGTGGATATGAAGTATCTGTGCTTCATGTAGCTATACTTCTAGAAATGTCTTCAAATACAAACATCTGATAGCATAACACAAAAGGTAAAATGATTATCACTGCCCGATGGAGAATTTAGTATAGATTTGTATGTATACAAACACAGCTGCAGATATGTATACACGCAATATGGTAGATAATACATATGAATACAGTGAATACAAGAAGAACTTTCAGATCTGATTTTTTAATGTTTATGTTATGTTAACCAGAAATCCTTTAGGAATCTTTTCAGAGAAAAGAATGATTTTGAAGAACTTTGTGTTGAAAAGTGCTTGGCAAGTGATTAATTTATTCTTGTCAGCAGCAGGACAAATACACTCACTAAATGATGAGCTTCTGCAGAAAGCAATTTAAGATTCAAGGTAATAGAAGTTGATTTTGTTGGTAACAGCTGATAATTCTCACAATTTCATGGGTAAGTAAAATGCACTAATTTACATTTTGGAGGCACAAAAATATTTTCTATCCTTCTGAATAATGTTTGTAAATATGATTTTAAAAACAAATTTGCTAAATAAATTCAGAGAATATTCAAAGGACTACATGCTAACTTTGGAATATTCATGTAACAAGGAATTGAAACAGGTCTGATTGTGGAATGGTCTATGGTTCAAGTTAACTTTTAATTTTAAGACCACAGATTGCAAGGTAACAATGTGAAAGTTAGTCAAAGCTACGCATTTGACCTTCACCTGAACTTTCATGCTGGTGAAGTAAGAAGTAGGAGGCTTGATTCATACTGAAAGAGATACTTGAGAGAGAGAAAACTTTGAGATGAGTTGATCCCTTGTCTCTGACTAGCCCAGCTGCAAAATGGCATGGCCTAGATATGCCAGGCTATTTAATCTGTTTTAGCAAAAAATGACCCTCCAGGAAATGACATGAAGGCAGCCAGCATACTTCCCAAAGCAGTTGCCCAGGGAGCTGGGAACTCAACACATCCATTCTTTCAGCATGCAGTGTTTCACTTGTTCTCATCCCCTCCAGATTTTGGGGTGGCATGGGCAGTTTTTAAAAAAGAGAAGACTTTTAGATTGCTTAGCCTGACTACTGCATATCTCAGGCCACCGAACTGTGGGTACCTCAAGGCAGTAACCTACACATTGCCTTTTACTTAACCGTAGCCTCTAGGAGAGCTTCTTGTACTAACTTGGAGACACTGAGAGCTGGAGGCTTTCTGCTTTCCTTGCCAGTGTGATTCAGTGGTCACCTACACACCTGTTTCATCTGAATTCCTGCTTTATCATCCATCCACTGTTTCATTCACTGTCTTTCTGTACTTAATTAGAGAGATCACACTGGTATTTTATCTCCATAAAAGCCTGGGTATAGTTTAATTGAATTACCTCTCAGTTATCTTTTGAACAAGATTAGAAGCTCTTGTTTTCTGACTTGAAGATAGGAAGCAAATCTGGGGTTTTGAAAACTGACCCTTCTCTTACTGCTGCACAACTACATAGATAAATAAAGTCCTATTACAGCACTAATCTCACATGGTTCCAGTGTGCTACTCAGTCACCAAATCATGCCTGATTCTTTAACAGTTTAGGCATTAGAGAATGGAAGTTCTCCCTACTGCCTCTGAAGGAAAGAGGAAAATGAAAAGACATTTTTTCTTCTGTTGTACTATATTTATGCTTAAGTTTACCAGTGTTTTTTACCAATCAAATCTATTTTTGAGTCATCCATTGCTTCTTTAATATAGCTGGTACAGGACTTTATCAGAAAAGCCCTTCAGAACTGCCATCAGCTAAAGAATCCTTTACTCAGAACTCCAAACTCTTCTTTGATATGAGCAGGACAGTCATGTTGCAGAAAATATAGTCTGCTAAGACCATTTCTGTTAGGTTTTAGCAAGAGGTAAAAAGCAGCATAAAATATACAGCATGCTTTTAAAGTATAGATTCATTAATGATAGAATTGCTAGTGCCAACATTTCTCTGAAGGTGTCATCTGCTATGATGAGAGGCTGCAAAGCCCTAAAAAGCCATTTCTGAAGGAAACACCTTACCAACACTGTCCTTTTGGAGACACCAGACCAGGTTGCCCAAAGCCCCATCCAGCCTGGCCTTGAGCACCTCCAGGGATGCGGCATCCACAGCTTCTCTGGGCAGCCTGTTCCAATGTTTCAGAAACCTTGTAAAGATAAATTTCTTCCTTACATTCAGTCTAAATCTACAATCTACCCCCTTTATTTTTAAAACCATCGCCCTTTGTATTGTTACTGCAAGTCCTAGTAAAACATCTTTCTTATAAATTCCCTTTATATATGGAAATTTTAATATAGAAGAGATGAAATATGGGAGGAAAAATGGATTGGTCTTCTGAATATGCAAAGTTGACTTTATGCTTCAGCAGAGTAATGAGTAATTAGAGTAATCTAATTGGAAAGAGCAGATGTTTTTCCTTTAAGGCAACTACAGAAAGCAACAGATGTGACCCAGCATGTACAGAATAACACATACACACACACACACAAAATTACAGCTGTGCTACAAAAATTTCGTAAAGAGTTGTACTCAAATCTATAATTCTCTAAGGAAATATAAAATAAAAGGCTTACATGTGGTTATTTCAATGGGATATCAAAATAACAGATTTACAAGTCTGAGGCAATCCTGGTGCCCTGGGCTCTTCCACCTGGCTATCTAGTATCTTTCTGTTTCTTCAAGAAAGCAGTAAACTCTTTTGGTGAGCTCTGGAGGAAGGAAAAATGTATGCTTACCCTAGGAGCAGCTGAGCTAACATTGGGTAACAGCTGCAGACTGAAAAGAAAAAATAGTAGAGGAAGATGAAGAGATCTCCAACAAGATACTGTTGTGAACAAGATACTGATCTAGTCTTAATACATAACTTTCTTGGAAGAAGATTTTGAACAAAACAGAGGGAGGTCAAACAGAATCAAGGATAAAAATATAGCTTTTAAATGCTGTCTCTACATCCACTTGTTTTTTCATTGTTTCCCTGTCAACACTGAGAGTCATAGTCACTACAGTACAGCCCCCTTGTCATGCAACCACCTCTAGTTCAGTGATATATTACTTCTACAAAATAAGTGCAGAACTGCAATTATTGGATGTAGAATCTATATCTTGTTTAGCAAACTCCTTAGGATGGGAGATGCATATCTCAGTCTGATTGGAAGGTGATTATTTTCTTCATGTCTGCTTAAAAAATACAATATTTTCATTCTAAACCAGAACAATTATTTTCCAGAGTTTTCCAAGAAATTGAAAGCCTGAAATTTTGGCCATTTTTAAAGGAGCCAATACATCCCCAAACTTAAGTTTTCTCTCAGGCTGGGAGATTGAGCTTTGGTAAACTGTCATGGAGACTGTGATTCAGAAACCCAATTTAGTCACTTCCATGTACTGAATGCAGAGCATTAGAGAACAGAAATGAGGTTCACAGCCCTGAGAGCCTGTGATGGTACACAGGCATCTTCTGCAGTTCTCATTACTGTAGATGAAGATGGAGGAACTCCTGTCTCAAGGCTGCTCTCCAGGCTGAGGGTTGTGTGTGGGGAAAGAATAGTCATCATCTGGGTATGTGATGTGACCACCTCTTGGCTGTGCTGAGCTGTAGTTTGTCAGTTTAACCTGTCACAACCATTAATGAGGGAAAAGCACAGAGGAGTGTGTGGAGGTGGGGAGACCAAAACAGTCAGAGCCACAGTGCACCCTTCGCTTCTCTGTCCTGGATCCAGGACATCTCCTACCTTCCATCTCCTACCTACACAAACTAGTGACCACTTCAGTTAACTATTAGACCAGTCCTGGCTTGCAAACCAGTATCTGGAAAGAAGAAACACAATGTTGTGGTGGTTCCTGCCTTTTTCTCAGAAAGTAGAAGTGTCCTTACAAAGTTGACAAGATGGATTCTTCTCAGATCCAAAAAGATTTCCTTGTCCAAGGCAACAACTTCACCATCTGGGCAAATCAGAAGGATGGAGTTGGGCATTCTCCACATATACCCTTGAGAGAGGGAGCCACTGTGTAGAGCTGGCCAGGAAGAAGAATGTCTTTGGAATTTGGTGATACTTTTTTTTCCCTTTGGAAGAGGAATGGGGATGTTGAGAATTACACTTGCTGTTTTTTTTTTTTTTTTTTTTTTTTTTTTTTTTTTTTTTTTTTTCCCCTCTCCTTTTATTCTGTGATTGTTTCATAAAAAATGCATTAGCAGTCCCTGGAACAAGGACTTGAAGGTTTCCCTGCTGACACTGATTTTTAAAGAGAAATTATGTTTTGATCATCTGTGTTTCATATGGATGTGACCACAGGGCAGAGTCGAGGTTGTTTTGTACTTCTAATAAACCATTCTTGTACTCAGATTAAAAAAAATAATAAATCATTCTGTTCTTTTAAAATGCATGAGGAACTCCTAAATGTAATACATTAAGCAAACCAGCGTCTACATGGATAGACAATACATGTAGCTCTAATTTTTAAAAATATCCTTGGTCCTATGCTGGTTGCAGATTTATTAAATATATCATAGTTATAAAAAATGGAATGGCTTTGATATTGCTGTTAGCTGGTAGAAATTATACATCAGCTATTCCAGCTCCTCAGCCATGTTATAAAATTGATCCACCAAAAGGTCTAGAATTAAATTAAAATGAGGCATAAAGAGTAGCCTAGTGAATGTTGCCAGGTGACCTTCTGAAATATTAATACAACCTGACCTAAGCTTTATTACTTTAAACCTGCAACTCATGCAATTTCACACAGGAAGCATAGTCTTGAGATAAAAACCCAATGACTAAGAAAAAGTGTTTAATTTTCCACACAGATTCTGAGCACAGGACACTTGCTTCTTACCCAGGGGACTGCGTGAAGCTTGTCTGCACAGGTTAGGTGCCCTGAGGTTTGCACAGGTTAGGTGCCCTGAGGTTTACTTTTGGTTTGAGTGTTTATAATAACCGAATGGTAGTGACAGGTTGAAATATCACATTTCTCATTTAAGTATATCAGATCTTCATGCATTTTATTAAGAAGAGATTCCTGTCATGCTCTCTATCCCTGTGCTTAGCTTTCCTATTGACTTACTGTCTTCTGCCTTTCAGTGAGCCTCTTGCTGCCTTGAGATGGCTATATAGCTTATAGATGGCCTATAGCTTTGCTTATTCTTATGGAAGGAAGTGAAACCTGCTCCAGCCACACTTGTCATATTCTTTATTACAGTAACATGAATTAAATTAACAATAAATGAAATTCTTTCACATGCATTTTTCAGAAAAAAGAAAGAAAGAAAGAAAGAAAGAAAGAAAGAAAGAAAGAAAGAAAGAGTCTTCCCACTTTATAGCACTTTCATGTAGCCAGAGTGCTGTAAAGATCCAAATACACAGTTGACGTTTATGTGTCACAGAGTCACTGAGTGGCTGAGGCTGGCAGGGTCCTCTGGAGGCCATCTGGTCCTGCTCCTGCCCAAGCAGGCACACCAAGAGCTGGTTGCCCAGGACCTTTGATCTTTGAAGACTGCCAAAGAGGGAGACTGTACAACCTCTCTGGGCAACCTGTGCAAGGGCTTCTGTACAGCACAGAAGTGCTTCTGGTGCTCACGGGGAGCCTCCTGAGTTTCAGCTTAAGCCCTTTGCCTCCTGTCCTGGCACTGGGCACCACTGAACAAAGCCTGGCTCCATTTTCTTTGCACCCTCCCTCCAGGTATTTACAGACATTGATGAGATCTCTCTGAGCCTCCTCCTGTCCAGGCTGAACAGGCCCAGCTCTCTCAGCCCCTCCTTGTAGGAGAGATGCTCCAGTCTTTGATCATCTTGGTGACCCTACATTGTACTCTTTCCACTATGCTCATATCTCTCCTGGACTGAGGAGCCCAGAAAATATGTATTCCTATAAACGATAGGTACCTATATAAAAGTATAAATACACATTTGGAAAAACATCCATGATTTAAAGAGATTTTGTTTGCCCTTGCTCTGACATCTCCCTCCCCCTTCCTGTGTTGTTGCTGTCTGAGTGTCATCATGCTGCCCTGGCTGCCTGGCTGGCAGAAGGATCTGTGTGAAACATGGTGTTTTTGCTTCCCCAGTGTGTTTTAGCAGCCTGGGTGGGGAGCAGGGAGCAGCCAGTCAGAAATACCAAGTGCAGGGGAGCAGCCTGTTGATGTTCAGAAATTGAGCACTAATCAGTATTTCAGGAAGGTGTTTTTCTCCCTGTGGTCTGTAGCCAGGGAAGCATGTGATGTCCACATAAAGGCACCTCCACAGTCTATGTATATTTAATGCCTATTTTTTTGGGTCACAGTTTTGCTGCTGCAATCTACTTGTTTTACCTGCTTTTTTTTTTTTTTTTGTATTTTTTTTTTGTATGTGGCCCAGCTTTACTTTAAGTGAGAGTTTAAAGATTGTCAGCACAAAAGTAATAAAAAAGTAAGAATGGTTAAAGACTTTCAGGTGATACATATTTTAATACTAAATAATACTTCACTTAAAAATAGTAATGGAAAAATTCCATTTTGGGAATAAATACCTGAAAATGAAATCCAGCTGCTGCACTGAGAAAGATATTCATGCTGAGTTTTGCCCTAAATCAAAATCTGTCTGTATATGTAGTTGTGATACATGATAAGTTTGGTGAGAAACAGAAATAATAAACTAGTGAAAAGTTAGGATGTTGGAAAAAGAGTTTTTCTTTCATGGTTTCCAATAAAAAGATAACAGCCTTCAGAGACTCAAGTCCCAGATGAAAACTTAGCCTGTGAATTTTTAATTCTAGTTTAAAATAATAATAATAAAAGACAATTTATTGAAGGTATTAATAGATAATGCTCACAGTTCTGTATATATATATATTCTGTATATATATATATATATATATATATATATATATATAGGCAATGGTATAGCCAATTAAATAATTTTAAAGGTTAACCTAATAGAAGGAAGAATACTTAAACCCTTTTTGGAGACAATAAACAGATTAAGAGAAAAAAATCGGCAAAATTCCTAAATTAATAAAAATCTACGCAAGATTTATTTATTTAATTAAAATTTGTTACTGTAAGTTGTTAAATACATAATAGTATATGATCTCTCTATGTTTATCTGAAAACATGTAGAATATTCTAGCTAGGAACTCAACGGGATTTGGACAAGGAAAAACTCAAATATTTGTTCTACATTTTAAGAAATTTAATAGTATTTTTATTCTTAAATATAAAAAATAGTATCATTCAAGATCAAATTGCTGTGTTAAATATTTAATAGTCATAGACTGTTTTACAATAAAAATATTGTTATAGCATAGATAATTATGACTGGAACTGTCTTTAAAATATTGAGAAGATTCAATTAATAAAGGTACATGTCCCAGTTATTTCTTTGATAAATCATAGTTAATTTTTCTTAAATATTCTTCTGTATCTCTTTCATGTTTTGAAAAATATGACTCATTATGATTAGAAGAAAAATTGATCTAGGTAAGGGAAAGATGAAAACTTGAGGGCGGGAGGTCATTTGTTTTATGAGATCTGTGACAGGGCTATTTCTCACTAACTGGATTCAGCAGGCTGAGTCAGTGTCAGTCTCTAAAGTAGGATAAAGATATTAAAGATCCATTCTCTAGTGAATTAACGTGAATAACCTGTTTGATTCTAAGTCATGAAAAAAAATATGTTAATAGACTATTAGTTGTGGTAAGGAGGTCAGAAGTAGAGTTTGCCTGTTGGACTGTAGCATCCTTTGTATGCAGTTGCAATCTGCAATACAAACAGATGTTGTTAAAGCAGAAGTTCTCAGCACTTTTCAAACTAAGGGTCCTGTGTCCATAAAGAGGTGTCATCCCTGCTGTCATGTTTACTTTGGTTCATTCAACAATGTAAGGACTAGTTGCTTATACTGATTAACACGAGGATCTACAAACTCTCCTGATCAATTGGGCCTGAGATGAATCCTCTCTTTTACAGGCATATTTCTGCTGATCAAGAGAACAGGTTTTGGCCAGACTCAAAAACCTGCTGAAGTCAGTGGAATTTCTTCCATAAATGCTGCCAAAATTTTCTCCCTCTGTTATTAATAGTAACAGTCCCTCCATATGTTTTCATGAATTTACAGAACACTTATTTCAAATTAACCTTCAGAGCACACAGGTACAGCTGCAAGGAGCCCTTGCTGGGGCCAAGACATCTTTGTGTGTACACAGGAAAGGGGCTCTGCTGCCAGCACAAATGTGTAGCCGCAAGGACTGCCCATGATCTTGGGAACAGCCTGGCTCCATTTCCTACTGCTGAAAGAGCCCTTGTTCAGAGCCAGGTGCCTAAGGGGACAAGCGTGGTTATCAGTGTCCTAACCATGACATGGGGGCATTTTCAGCATTCAGGAAAATACTGTATTTTATCAAATATCTGCCTTGTGGTCTAAGCAAAGCTGCTGAAGCTGGTGTGCATGCTGAAGCTTAGGAGAACAGAAACAGACACCCAGCAGTCACAGCTAGCTGCCAGTTCGTTATTAACTGATTACTGTCACAGACCCCCATAAAACAGAGATATTCCAGGTGTAGCAGAGAGCTCCCACATGCAGAAGCTGGGTGTTCTTCACCATCCTTGAAGGACCTTGATATAGGTCTTCACCCCTGCCCTACCTTGGAACTGTCTTGCAGAGTGAGCACTGCTGACTGCATTGCTATCCACATGAGACTGTCTTCAACAGATAGTAATTGTTACCATTTACCAGATGTTTCACCATGGAATATTTCTATTTTTCACACTGAGCTGCTGTGTTAATTGCAATTGCCGCTGTAACCATGTGAAGCAGATACCTCTGTTTGCCTGTCTTACCTGATGACAGCTGGGGATGCAGCATTCATCTCAGTGGAATTATGTCAGCTGATCAGCTGAAAACCTGATATTGTGGTTGTTACACAAGGCCAGAATTAGCAGAATGTGTAGATGCAGTTTTGGAAAGATGTGAAGACACTTGCTAATAATAAACTTATCGCTGAACATTCATATGACGGAAATAAATTAATAACTTTTGCAGCTTGCATGTGAAGGGCCTAATATGTTTAAGTGCATTAAGAAGCTTGTGTTAAGAATATTTTATTATTATTATTTTTTTTAATGCTCCTGAGAATACTGAACATCTGCCAGCTGTACCTGAGGTGAAGAATGTGCCCACTAACATATTGGCAAGCAAATACTGTATCTTACACTGTTACATATTTTAAGCATGCTAGCCATTATTTACAGTTCAAATAACTAAGGCATTCAGAAATTGAGTTGTTATTTGTGGTAAATTGTCATTTACTAATTTTTTATTCTAACATATGTATTAGGTCTTGATTTGCTTTGATGAATGTAATTTTATCTAAATGGGAATTCTGTACGAATCTAGCCTAGTTTTGTGATTTACTTCAGAAAATAATAGAAGCAAAATAGAATACTAAGGTTACTGGTAACTTTCTTATAGAAAGTAAAGAATATTGTCATATAGTAGACTCCTATTCAAATAAGCTGCTCTTTATGGCCCAGGTTAACTCCTGTGATCTGTTATTTATGTTTCTGTGAGGCTGGCTAGTTGTGATAGCTATTACAAATGGAGTAAAAGCTGGTGAAGAAATAAAGGTCATTGATGTTGTTATTTAATCACTGCTGACATCTGCACATCAACAATATATACAGTGATGAAACATGACTAATTTATATTTTTTCTCCTAGAAAAACATGAAAAGAGAAAGAATTCTCCAGAATTAGTCCTTAATGTTTATCACTGCTGAAAGAATAAAATTCCTCATCCCTCACTGGACTGGATGGTGCCTGCAGTTTCAAATTTGGGCTAAGTACTCCTCAAAAGGCAATCTTGAAAATTGTTGTATTTCTTAAAGGCCACGAGCAATCTATAGAGATGGCCTGCTGATGTCATGCAGCTCCCCATGTTTCCCTAGGTGTTTGTGAACTTTCAGGCTGGTCAGAGATTGAGTTTGTTTCAGAGGGGACCAGATTGTTTGTGACTAGTTTTTGTGTTGTGATGCTGGGTACAAGACTCCTTCCTGCAGAAGTGGTGAGGAACCTGTTTGGAACAATCTTATCCAGTGCTGCTCTGTCTCAGAAACGTGTAACTTGTTGGACAACTGCCTCAAGGGCTGCCAAAATCTCTGGAAACATTACCCCACAGCCCAGATTCATGTATTAATACTTTTATTTCACCCTTCCCTTCCCTTCCCTTCCCTTCCCTTCCCTTCCCTTCCCTTCCCTTCCCTTCCCTTCCCTTCCCTTCCCTTCCCTTCCCTTCCCTTCCCTTCCCTTCCCTTCCCTTCCCTTCCCTTCCCTTCCCTTCCCTTCCCTTCCTTTTTTTTTTTTTTTTTTTTTTTTTTTTTTTTTTTTTTCCAGATTATGATCTGTTCTTCCCAAAAGAGAGCTGTCTCAGTAATTTTGAAAGTTTCAGGACTGGACTTTTGCATCTCAGCATACCTAATTCCCACACAGTCAATTAAAAGCTTTTGCAGCTCTGGGTCACTGGGCAGTCTCCTGCATGTACTGGAAGACCCCAGGAGCAGCACAGTGCTCACATAGTGGTTTCTAAGTCCCAAGACAAAATCCTGAAGTTCTGTGTCTCTTTGTAAATCCCATGCCAGATATGACTATTTCGAAGTCTAAACATTGCAATGTAAGCAAAACAATCTCAGAAACACCTGTTTTAGCTTTGGTGCAAAGAAGGACTTTTGAAACTAACATGCTGTTTTAGTAAACAATTGTAAGTCCTTTTAACACAGCTTTAACACTAATGATCATAATGTGTCATGTTTTTATTGAAGAACATTTATCCTTACTGACAGTCATATGAATGTCATTGCATACGGATGTCATCATGATTTGAGAACATTTCAGACTACAGAAATGTCAGGCTTGCTCTTGAAAATCCCCTGTGGACAGCAGGCTAACATTTTATCTCTTTGGCAGTTATCTTCTTGTGCACAGGATTGAGCAAGCAGTGGTGCCAATTAGTCACTTTAATAATGTTTGTCAAGATCTACTTATGAGTAGCAGTGCAATAAAACTTCTGCTAATTATCTTTTGTGAAGTTGAAAACTGGATCAAAATCTGTTTGTTATATTCTGGACTGGCACAGAGAGGAGCAGCATCACCGGTTGGCCACCATGCATTGCAGATTAAGCTGCGTCACCCAGAGAGGACTGTGGCTAGTGACAGAGAGGACAGGGTCAACCCAGACTGAGTTTGAATTTGCAAAGCTGGGCAAGAAGTGGGGACCTCCTCCTTAAAAAACAAACAAACAAACAAACAAACAAACAAAAGAGTCAGGAAACCAGACCTAACAGGCTTTCAGCCTGACTGTGGGAATCAAAGATGCTCCATGCTTAACAAGGTCTGCACAGATGATGGGAGCTTTAACCAGTGCATCGTTGGAAACTGGACCATATGCATTTTGGTGTGATACTTAATTAAAATTTATATATATTTTTTGATGTGTCAAATACCATCTCAGGTTCCTTCAAGGTTATTTTTATAAGGAACACTAAAAATGATGAAAAGTATCTTTGCTGGGGTATCCAGAAGTACTAGAGATTATTTTTTTTTCTTTTTTTTTCCCTCATCGATTTTTAAACAGGAGAAAAATTGCAAGAGACCTTATGCATAACACTATACTCAGAATTCCTCCGGTGACTCTTGGGGGTTCCAGTAGTGCATCAGAAACTGGTGAGGCAGAGGTGGAAAAATCTTTCTAGTTTTTAAATTTTTCTCTACTGTGTATTAACTGGCCACAGATGATTAAAAACTTGTAGAAGTTGTAGAGAGCAGCAGGAGGATCAAATACCTTCCTGAAACAGTTTCAGTACCCACCACTTCAAACAAGTGAAGACACTATGGTTGAATTAATTGTGTGTACTTCACTGCAGAAGTAAGTACAAAGTTTTCTTGGGGATGGAGATTTCCTTGTTTGGGGAAACTTCATTGTCAGAACATTGTACAGAGTGTAGTTCAGAAGATGTTGGAAAGAGGAGAATTATAATAATAATAATAAAAGCTGACTATTTGACAAACTACCATTTAAATTACTAAATTACATAACTTGTATGTGTGCTTGACATTTCATTGTCACCAATTTAATTTCACATGAAGATTCATATTTTTACAGCCTAAATAATACCAAAGTGTTTACAGAAAGGCTGAGTCGATAGGAAGCAGAGTTCTCTGGACATGAGTGGAAATTAATGTATTTTAACACATCTCTCGACACATGCGTGGGCAAAATGTTTCTGATTCCTATATTCCTATATTATTCCAATACTCCTATAATGAATTTCCAGTAACAGTGGAAGTGATTTAGTGACCACAGGAGTTCTCTGAATTAAGGGTAGTAGATGTTCACTTCTTTGAATCCCTTTCTGATGAGAGCTGGCAGAAATGAAACCTTAATCTTGCAATCTGGGGAGGTAACAGTCTGCCTAGAAGCTCCAGTTGAGGTAGAGTCTAACTGTACTTAGGGGGTGATAAATGAGTATGTTTCAGGAATAATTAGTGCTTGAAGGATGTGGCCATATAAAGAAGCATGAAATCTAACTTGTCCTAGGGAAAAAAAAAAAAAAAAAAAAAAAAAAAAAAAAAAAAAAAAAAAAAAAAAAAAAAAAAAAAAAAAAAGAGCCTTGCCTGCCTCCTCAAAGTCTGGAGACACAAGCTATGTTCCCAAACCATGGGTGCACCCCAAATAAGAAGAATTGTTGTCAGACATCCATTGACTATTTTTACTACATCATGTACAATAGGCTATGAGAGGTACATTAAACAATGTATTTCAATGTATTTTCTCTCTGATATTTTTCAATGGACTAGTAATTGTCTTTGACGTTTTTTTCCCCCAGGTATGATATAGATCTAATTTTTCTTAATACTTTGTTTTCCTTTATGATAATACCATTAATTTTACAATTTCAGCTAGGCTGGATAAAAGCCTGATGTGAATAATTTACAGACAGCTGCAAAGCATATTCAAATGTTTTCTGCTAGATACTTCTTCATGATTATCATCTAGATTTTTTTTTTTTCTTCAAATTAAAGTTTCTTAATGGAAGTTTGAGAGCATACAGCCAACATTACTCATGTTGTTTCTGCATTCTAGTTTCAACTTGGAAAATCTGCTCTGCAAGTTGCAGAGCCAGTGCTGAAATTTACTGACTACTGCATGTATGGTTTACTCTCCAGAGAACTTAATGTGAATGAAGAGTGTTTCTCCTTTAGCCAACAGACTGATGATTAGAGCATCTACTAGGTTTTCTAGACATTTGGGTAAGAAACCTTTCTTTCCCTAAACTGCTGGAACCTGTATGAAAGAAACATGTCCTAACCTGTAAATCACAGAAAATGAAAGAACAGCTGTTAACCCCGTAAACACACTTAGCCATTCCTTTGGGAACCAGGTAAGAGATACAGCCCTCCTTCCTGCTACATGGCTGCCTTGGTGGTGGGGGCTCTACCCCACATAAGCTCTTAGTGTATTCCCCTGGAATAAGAGAAACCCTCCATAAAAGCTTTTGTGGGTCTCCCACATTGTACATGAGCATGAACCATGAGAAAAATACAGTCTGTCATTGTCTGCTCTTTCTGGGGAACATTTTCAGTTGTTTTTGAACAGAAATTTAAGGTAAATCTTTTATCGGCGCTCCCCACATAACTGTACTTCCCCCCTGTTATGTATTTTAAATCCAGTCAACCTAATTTAGTGACATCTAGAAACAACTTAATTTGAAAACTATGGGAGATAAAAGTATGTGAGTCATATTTCTATGGGAAATTGCACAGCCCAGTGCATTTGCATAACTATTATCAAATCTATTATAAATTATATGATCGCCTATTAAAAAATCTAGATGGAATAACTGTCTTCTGAGAATGAAATTTAATTAATTGCTTGGAGACAATTTGAACTGGCAGAGCTTAAAGTGAAATTAAAAACAATTATGAAATGCTTACAAACAATTTTATATAAATTGAAAAGAGAAAATTTAATTGATAAAAAGTAAATCAAAAGTGTCTAGGGATATGGGTGATATTACCTTTAAATAAAAAACAAAGATAATTAGAGACTTCTGAGGAAGAAAAGAATTAACACAGCATCCACAATGACATAATTACTGCAAAAAATGTTGCTTCCTGGGAAATATTTCAGTAGTTGAGATATAATATCCACGTATTCTTGAAACTGTGAGTATGCTGGGATGGCTTAAGCCAGGTTTTTCCAGTGAATATTGACCTAATGCTTCTTTTGTACAGTATTTTTGGGGTTTTGACTTGCCATACCTTGAAGGAGTGAGATCTCTCAAAAGGTGTCTGAGTTTAGAGAGTTTTGAATGCCACACTGCATCTCATATGAGAACTTTGTGTTTATCTGTCTCTTTGATGTAGAAACATTTAAAAATTAGCTCTCTCATAGCTTCTCTTTTCACTTACGCAAAGGCAAAGTCAGTCTGGGCTGCAATCCCAGAGAGGCAAGACATCGCATGGTAAAACAGAACTGTAGAGCAAATATGCTTTGGAAGGGTAACTTATGAGGAAGAATGATCATATATTTGTTAGGATTTAGCTCAAGATTCGCACTTAAAATAGGATGGAAATGCGAATCTAGTCACTAAAATCAAAACTGCAACTTAGACCCAACACCTGTTTGTCTGAATAGCTCTTTACGTTGACAGTAATAACTTGTGATTTGGTTCTATAAACATGACTGTCTCATCATTAAGGTGCCCCAAAGCATCCTGTCTGTTCTTCTTCAGTATTTGTTCCAAAATAACTTGAGTCTCATGTAACTTCTTGTGTAATCCCTGTCAGTCATGTGAGATACCCTAGAGAAAACCTGAATGCCCAAGAGCATCTCAAGTGACAGTAGAAAATTCTTATTAGAGAAATGAATCAAATCCTAGAAGTCCACTGAGTTTAAAACTTAATATGTGTGTGATACATGGATTTTGATATGTTAATCTGCAACTGAGTCCCACCCATTGACAAATTTAGCTCAGCTGGCTGCATGTATGTGCCCAGCAACTCCTGAAGACTCATAGGATATCTCAGACGTGCATGTGAAGCTGCAGATATGACACGAGCTATCTAAGAAAGCACCACCTTTCCCAAGTGGCAGCTGGAGGTCAAGGATGTCAGGACCCTCAGTGCATCAATGAGCCTTAGAGACCCTGATGAGCTTCACCTGGGACCTCCACTAACATCTGTGAGCCCAAGAACTCTATTAAGGTCCAGCCAGGGGCCTCCATACCCTGCCTGAGCTACACTAGAGGAGTGCTGGTCTCCAGTTCAGCTGCAGCTTTGCCCTACCTGCCCACGTAGCCCCTTGATCTGGACCTCAACACATTGACTGACTTGACCTCAGCCTTGGCCCTGCCTCATCACTGTAATATTGCATGTTGGTCTGAACTCCTGATTGAACCTGGACATCATCTCTGGGGATGTTCTGCTCAGATATCCCTTGGTCTTTGGCCAATGGGGACCTTGCCCTTCTGTCCCTGGGATCCATGTGGATACTGGCTTACCTTCCCACAGGGAGCAGCCCCACTTGTTCTGCTCCCCAACAAGGGGTATCATGCAGCTGAATCCTGCTGTAGAGTTGAACTGGATGCTGTGGATGCTTTTCACAATAGCATTAGCTTATTTCAGTAGTAGAAGACAAATTATCCCAAAGGCTTCTCAAAGAAAACAAAATTATGAATCCAATGATGTTTCCATGATAGTTTCTGTAATCGCCCTGCATGCATCCTTTCCATTCTTAGACATTTGGCCACCTGTGCTCATGGCTAACCTAGAGCCACTGCAGCTGTGGGTTGTCCCTGTCCCCCTGGGAAGGCTTTCAGGCTGCCCTGTGGGAAGGCAGCTGCTTTTCAGCTGGGGCTGCAGGGCTTGGCCCCTGCCTGAGCTGCAGCCCCCAGTGCATGGCAGCTGTGTCCCTGAACAGCATGGGCTGCCCCCTGGACTGCACTGCTTCCATGCTGGAGGTGGTGGGACAAGAATTTTCTGGTGAGGTCCTTCCCTGCCCACCCCTGTGTGGATCCCCTGTGGCATCTCTCAGGAGGCTGCTGATCTGAGATGTACCTTGACAGGAATCAGTGTCTGAAAATGCTGGCTGTACATGTTTGTTTGCCCCACTGTGACACATTCAGAAATGTTATAACATTATATGCTGTAACATTATGGCTGCATCTGCGTACAGAAAGCCATTCCAAAATCATTTTCCCATACTGCAGAATGAATAGTTGCAAATGTGGGGACATACTCCAGATGATCAAGTGGTTGAATGATCAACCATATTACTGACTGTTGTCACTCGTTAGGCCAATAATAGTGTTAGCAGTGCCAACAGGGTCTTAGTCAAAAGACACCATTTGTCTTTCACTTCATGTGAATGGATTTGAAAAACAAGCACATCTACAGCAGCATCTCAGGAGAACTGCACAACAGATGAAGGTGGCTAAGATGAGTCTTTCTTCAGAAGGCACGTGGTAATAGGTATGTGCTTATCTGGAAATCTACTTTTTATAGGTGGAAACAACACTGTCACCAGATGTATTTTCACCACTATATCTTGGTAACCCCATGCAGGTACCCTGAGTTTCCAGCACTGAGATGGTAACAAATGAGAGGACACTCACAGAAGTTTGTGTGTGTTCTGCAGAGGAACAGTGAACTTCCAAAGGCAATGCTTGGATTTAGCTGGTTTTCCTAGCTGTGTAGGGTGAAGAAAAAAAAAAGTAAAAACTTCATATATTCATGTGGTTGGATCTAGGATTACTTCCAAGTGTCAGTGAGGTTTGGTGTACAACCCCACCATGTTAAAACTTCATATTGACAGGAAACCTAGGTGTACATCACATTCTAGTTGACAGACACTGTTTTTCACAGAAAAGAAAGTTGAGAAGATGGACTGAACATGAGCACAGGATGCCCAGCTTATTAGCTAGATATAGGCTTTCTGTTCCAATTCTGTGAAGAAGAAATCTGTGTTGTGAGTTATTTAAAAGAGTAGGCTGCATCTTGCCATCTTTGAAATGGTAGGGAACCTCACCAGGTAATAGTTTACCCAGACCTTAGCTTCAAAAGCATTGCAGTTTCGCTCCTCTCAGAAGGCAATATTGACATTTCAAAGATTCAATTAAGAAACTTCAAAAGTCAATCCATTACATGATATCTTAAATTATTGCCAGAATAATTCAAGATAACATTGACATCCTGATATAGTGCTGCAACAGAGAGTCATAACATCAAGTACGACAGAACAGGAAGCAAGAACAATTCTGTTTGGTACAAGCCTTGAGGACTATGAACTGGCTTATGCTGTCTCTTTCTGCTTTAAGGAGCCCTGCAGCAGAGAGAAAAGGTGGTGGATTATTTACAAGAGAGGCTGTTGCAGCCCATTGACTCAGACCCTGTGCTATTGGCAGCTGAGGAAAGATGCGCAGCCAGCATTGAATCATTTGGCTGCTTTTCTCTCCATTTGTTCTCTGTCCAACATGTATTTGAAGCATGTTTTTAGTATAGCTGGCAGCATGACTTCCATTGGGTGCCCTTTCACAGCAGGAAAGTTTGTAGGTGTACAAGCCTTGAGGCTCAGAACCTAAGCTGTAGCCAAATCTTCACTAAATTGTACTACTGTTCCTCAGAGTGTAGCTGTACTTGTTGTTGACTCTCAGCCTTTATTTCCATTTATTTATTCATGTAATTCAGTGGTCTACCCTGTGAACTTTTAGTGTCAGAACAGAGTCCTTCTGGTATCTCCTGGAAAAAAAGAGTTTAAGACTCTTTTTTTAAAGACAATGTGAGACCCTTTTCACCTAGGGACATCGGTGCAGTGCAGCAGTTAGCCATGCCTGGTTGCCTTACCAGAACTACGAAAGGTTTCCAGTTCATGGAGATGTGTATCTGGACTAATGATAGGTCCTTCCACTCTCTCTCCTTTTTTTCTGCTTCTGAACATTATTTTCTTTAGTAGATGAAGTGATGTCAGTCTTAAAAAAAAAATAAATTAAAAAAAAAAAAACTTTCTTTCTCTTTCTGCTGTATAGGAACAGAACGAATGGCCGCCCACCTAGCTGTTCTGGTTTAGTAGCAGCCAAAGCTTTTCAGATTGGTATTTGCAGGGATAGGTGATAACAACTAATATCCTTGCTCATGGAGGAGCACAGAGGCAGAGGGCAGCAGGGGAGCCCCAGGGCCCCAGTCAGAGACATGAGCCACTGCCTGCCCTTCCTCTCCCCCCTCCCACCGAAAGTCCCAGGAGAACATCAGCCCCATGGGGAGGTGAGACCCAGCACCTTGAGTCCATGGGGGGACTGTCTTGGGCTTTGCACAGATTGGGGGTACTTGCCCTAGGGGGTGGGATACCTTATGGGATGCAGGGAAAGAGCATTCCAGGGTTATTTGAGAGTTACATGTATTTTGGGGTGTTTAGGAGAAGAACCAAAGCTAGAGAAAAAAAAAAAAAAAAGAGAGAGAGAGAGAGAGATCAAAGTGATATGGGGAAGGCAAGCATGGGGAAATAGAAAGACAAGAGGATAAAAGGGGCTGGCTGCCTGGAAACAGTTTGATACTCAGCATGCTTGTCTGCCCATTCTCTTTGCCTGGGCAGCACAGCCTCTTCTGTCGTCTCATTAAACTCTATTTCTGGCTCTTTTTCTGAGAAAGAGATCTCTGTACTATGTGCATGTGTGTGGCTGGGGTCTGGGAGCAGCAAACTGGACTCCAGCCACGGAAGCATCTACTTGTGCAAGGTGCAGCAAGTGGAGAGACTGGAGTGTGTGCATGGCATGTGGGTGTGCTGTGATCAGCAGAGAATATCAAGCCAGGCTGAACTACTTGGTGCATCCCTTTTGCCCATAACAAGACTTAGAGTGCAACAGAATAGTGGGCATATGAAACAGGAGGAAGCGCAGTCACTGCATCAGGAGAGCCTTGAAGGTGGGCCCTCATAGCATGGAAAGTAAATTGGAGTCACTGTTAGGGTAAATGGGCTGGTAGAGGTCAGAGTGGGACTTTGCTAGCAAAACTTTCTCACTTGATAACATTTCTTTGTTATTCCTATCTAGCTAAAGTCATCAAATTAAAACACATTTATTTTTTATTTTTTAGAATATAGGCAACATATAGTTGGCACTGATCAAGTCAAGCAGCCTTTCTTTTTTTTCTGGGTAGAGCAGGTGGTGTTTGTGCCATTGCTTTTCCTGGGAGCATTTTTCACTGCATAGATCCCATAAAGCTGTGATTCAGGTCTCCCTTGCAAGGAGGGAGGCTGGTCATGGCACACGCTGAGTCAATGTGCTGCTTGGATGCCCTCAGCACCTCTCCTGGGGTCTTCCCCACGTCCGCTGCTATGTGGAAGCTGGTAATTTTTACTGGCAGGTTCCCTTCCCATGGATGTTTCCAGATCCCTCAGACCTCCCTTCTCCTCATTGCCCACCCCAGCTGGGCTGCTGTTGCCTCTGCACTATGGGCACACCATCACCTGCCCCCTTACCAGGTCCCCATCCCACAGGTCCAGGATCCCTAGGATCCACTGGCTGCTCACACCTGACATTGGTGGTGTTGGTGCAGGAGTGGAAGGGTAGAGGGGCACAAAGAGTAGGGAAGACCCTGTGCAGAGGTGGGCTTTGCTACTCAGAAAGAAGGATCCACACGGAAGGGGACTTTCTTTAGATAGGATAGGAGTTCTGCTCATGTCCCTTCTTCATGTAGTGCCTGGGACATCAGGGTGGGACCAGCCACAAACAACATTTATGATTGATTTTTGTTTTTTTTTTGTCTCTTTGGACCCAATTTCCATGGGTAGTTTACTTTCATGTCTGTTTTCTCCCTGCTTTTCTTTGCGGTTCTCAAGGTCACTGGGTATGTGTTTCTGTGGCTGACTTCATCTGGTCTTCACCTAAAAGGCTCGAGTGTGGCCAGTGTTCTGGAAAACTTCAGAGCTGCTTCTTGCTTCCTACTTCATCTTTTTTTTTTTTTTTTTTTTTTTTTTTTTTTTTTATGCGGTGGGAGTACCCTATGAGTAAAAACCACTCAGCTCTTGCTGAGGTAAATTACAGGTTGCTGTTAAAAAGGGAACTGAAAATTACTACTGTAAAATCAGATTCTTTCAGATTCCAAACTAAAGTCCTGATCTTGCAAAAACATGTGAAAGTAAAAAAGCACTGCTTAAAGTAGAGGGACTGCCAGGTTAAAGACTCCCGAGATGCCAATTTTTTGTTGATTTCAGTGTCTTCTACCTTCTTTGCATAGCAAAATAATGTCAAAATGCATTTTAAGGTGTTATTTATGGGTCAATAAATGTAAATATATAAATATATAAATATATAAATATATAAATATATAAATATATAAATATAAATATATTAAATATAAATGTAAAAAGATGCAAATAATTCTTAATAAAAAGATATAGCAAATTGCATTCTCATGTGAACAATAAAACACCTAATACTGATTTCCTTAAATGTTTTTGATCTATTTATGGAATATTTTGTAATTGTTCTTGATCTTTGATTATTTCTCATTTAGATTATTATTTGGTTAATTTTCTTCTTATTCACTTAAATGAAACTATAAACAGAAATATAAAGATACAACTGTAAATGAATTCAATATCTCCTTTTCAAAATATCTTTGAGTGTTTGTTAATATTCACTAAATATTTTAATGTTTTGTTTTGTTTTTGTTTTTTCTTTTTACACTCAGTTATGATTATCTGAGAGAAAGAAATGCAAAATATGTGGCAAAATACTACGATGAAATGCACATTATAAATTCAATAGGACCTATTTTTGGAAAGAAAAAAAAAAGAAAACAAAGTGCATATCAGTTATACACCTGGATAAAAAATCATAAAGCCCTTTTTGCAATTTAGGGTATGAGAATTTGTACCTCTTTTTGATGAACACAACTCATTATTTCAACACTCACCTTTGGGATTATTGTTTTCTCTTTTAAATGTTTTTAACTGCAAATTTCATTATGGTTCCCATCTGGCATTTCTTACATAATCCTATGCTTTTGCTTTAGTGCATTCATTAAGGTAATTATAATTCAAAGTAATTTCTGAAAATAAGCCTGCATGCAACTACTGTGTTCCTAAACCTTTATTACTGTTTGCATATATGGCACTAAAACTGTCAGGACTAATAATTCTGCAGAGCTTGGCTTTTTTTCTTTGTTAAAATGCTCTTGCCACTTGTTTTTTTCAGACTTGTTGCTCTGATTGTCTAGGAAAAAGAAATAACAAGGTCTGGTAAATGGACTGAAAGGCACTGGAATTGCCCTCCATTTCTTTTTAAAATCAAAAAAGCTTTTAAAATCAAATAACTGACTGCTTTTAATTCCAGCTGTGAGATCACATAGTTGGAGCAAGTACCTAGAGAGCCTGTGACAGAAAAGAAAGGCTCTACAGTAGTGCTGGATTTCTTCAGGGGCTGTATCCAGTCTTATTTCTATGGGTCTGCAAGCATTTTCTACCTTCATCTCATCTTTGTTTCCATCTGGTATTTTAATATCTTAGATTATCTTTCAATATCTCAAGTTAAACAAACTCCTCCTATTAGTAAATCACTGAGGTTAGTCTTCACAGAAAAGACTCCTGTAAAATGATGGTGTGTTTGCTGCTTGATAGATGGCAAAAACAAATCTATAAAAAGAATTTCCATCTGGAAAAAGACCAGGCTATTTTCCCAAGTATTCCTTCACACTTTTCTTTAGTCACTGTTTTCTTTCTTAGAGGTGTGAGACATCATCCTATCCTCTTCACTCTATTTCAGCTTCCTTTCTCTTCTGTTTTCATTATTTTACTATTTCCCTTTTTTCCTATTCTATCCCTCCTCTGTTGTCCCCCCCCCCCCCCCCCATCTTTTCTTTCCAGTGTGGCATCTCATTATACTCTCTTTAATCTTCCTAGCACTACCCATCTACCCCACTGTAGCCATCAGCCCCTCCTTTGAGACACTCCTATTTTTGTCTTCTTAATTCTTATCAAACTCAGTGATGAGCTGCTCAGACCTTCCTCCTAGAATTGTCCCAGAGAGTTTGATGAGTCTCCTTGCCCTAGCTTGGGTGGTGAGTTAACTTGTATGTGAAGTCTCACAGTCTCATAACTGGATAAGTCTTCTGAGAAAAGAGAAATGAGAAACAGCAGATCTTTATGTTAGGGATAAGCTTTGTCCATAAAGTCTAGAAGTTATGAGAATAATTGACAGAATAATTTATTTTTCTATGCTCCAAAGTCTTATCCAGACTAGAGTCAACTTTTTTTTTTTTCTTTTTTTTTTTTCTCTCTATGAATTCATCAACTGCAACTTTTTATTGTGAATTCTGAAACCACACCATGAAAAAACACTCATTTGAAATCTTACTTCTTAGCATTATTATTTTTCCTTTATTTCTCAGAATGGGTACACCAATGTCACAGAAGACTCTACCAGCAATTCCTCTGCTGACAGTTTGCTGAAATACCTTCTTTCCAAAAACCCATCTCCCAACCAAATAATCAACTAAGCCAAAGGCAATTACTGTTACCCCCTGTAAATGGAAATATATAAATGGATATTATCTTGAATGCATACAGGATAGTTTAATCCTTGAAACTATAATCTTTTATAATGAGATCTGAGGATCAGAACCCATAAAGCTGAGTATATATATATGGGCATAAGACAATCATCACTCTGGAGACATCAAGTTGAATATATATTGGACAAAAGGGTCTTATCAACAAACTCAGCACTGATGAAAGCTCTTGCACATAAGTTATTTATCTCTGATACATAGCTATCTCCGTCATTTGGATGAGTAATTGTAAGCAGTTTCTCTGTGGAGTGCTATTATGCTTGACATATTTTACAGCCAGAAAAGTGTATTGTATTTTAATATTTCTTCATTGTGTGGTACACTCTGAAATGACTTTTCTTCATTTTCTTGTATCTCTCATTAACATTTCTATCTATTTTGTTTAAATTAATGCTGTAATCTCTGAGGTGCTGTTAAATACTGTCAATATCACAAATATGTACTGACATAAAAAAAAAAAAAAATCCCGTTTCTGGTTAAGTCACACTACTTAAAGTGCTAGAACAACTTTGGGTCACAGAAGGAGATATGTTTTTGGCTAATTGTTGCTTCAGATTATGTGGTCAAATGACCTTATGGCCATATAAAACAGCTTTCAGTAATTCACTGTTTTACAAACATGAAAAAACAAAACCAGCCAAACAAACAAACACATAATGACAGCCATTGATCTTTTCAAATGTTTTTTCTTAAGTCGCGTCTTGGTAACTTGGGAGTTTTCAAAACTACTTCCTGTAATGCTATGTCTAAAAGATATCTTCCTAATACAGACTTTCAATTATTTTGTAATGAATTAAAGAGAATATATTTGAAGGAAATAATCTAAGGAAAGTTGTTTCGGTAGGTGGAAGGTCAGGCCTATCCAGCAGATAGAGGAGTGAAATTTGATTAATGTTTCCCAGTTTAGCAGGGACACTCCACAAGACTGTGTCTGCATTCTTCTTTAAGAGTCTGTACTGAAGCCTCTTGAAGATGAATTCTTCAACTATCCAAACTCTTGATCATGCCAATTGTTGAGAGCCTCCTACACATGACCTAGGAGAGCTGGAAACCCTGAAAGAACTGTGCTGGGAACTGCTGCTCCTCAGTGTGCACCCTTGAAATATGTAAACAAAAAGGCCAGGCATGGCAGGGTCCTCACTGCCTATGGAGCTGAGTGCATGGGTTACCAAGTCTCTTCACCAGCTACATCCTGGTGAACATGTAGCCTTAGTTTATTGAAGAACTAGGGTGTTCTACCACTAGGTTCCATGCCAGGAGGGCTGCTCTCCTGAATCTAAAAGGAATCCCATTGAAATACTTTAATAAGTGAGGACTACATGGACAGCTGTAGCTTGAAAATGCTTTTCTTTTCAGTGACTAGCTGAGACCCACTTGGATGATTGTTCACACTTCAGGACCTTTGATTTATAGAGACAGTGTGCCCTCCCAAGGGCTTCTGCTCTGCCACTGCTAGCCAAATGACAAGATCAACTTTGTCAGAAGACCAACATTTATATAACAACCTCCCACGCTGTAAGAATATTAAAGTGGTTATTCTGGGCTAGACCTAAGGTCCTCTGTTCTCTAGATTTAATCTGGAGGACAACTCAGGAAGAATATGTAACAATTTCTTGCAAGGCAATTATACGTAATATTTTCCCTGTGTACTTCCTTATCCTCTAATTTGCCATCAGAGACATTATCTATATATTATATCTATATAACATTTAATGTGTTTCTGTTCCATTAACTTGTTGAAACTTCCCTTGCATCCAGCCTACTACAATAAGCTGACATGGTATTATTCATTGACAGATCATCCAGATGAGCAGTGGGATGTACATTAAGCTGTTTGACCCCATCCAGCACCCAGCTGAACTAATTTACCCTCCATTTCTCCAAAAGACTTTTAAAAACTAAAGCTACACCATTTTTAAACAGGTCACAATGGTATCAACAGCCAACGTGTAAGAACAATGGTACAGATTTGATCTGATGAATGGATGTAGAAATTGTAGAATGGAAATAGAAATTGATCAATAAAATTGATAAAATACTATTTATCTGGATACACAACATCTCATGTTGTATGAGCCTTGATATCTTCTTCTATTTGTCTCTATGCTGGCCATCTGCTACTGTCTTCTCTTTACGGGCTTGTGCTGCTGTATGGATGAATGATACAAGGACAACATGGACCCAATGATCTCTTGAGGTCCCTTCCAACCCCTACAATTCTGTGATTATGTGATTCTGTGAATTCATCCATTATACAGGGTGGGGATACAATGTGATAAAATTAAAAGTATGTGAGAAACCATACATATAGCTGTTCTTAACTTTTGTGTGTTTGAATATACAACTTTAATATCTTCATTTTAGGAGATCTTTGTAAGTACACAGAGAAATACTTATTTGCATTTCAGTAATGTCCAGAAGCCCCAGTTTGGATCAATCTTATTTATTGTACTGTTGATCAAGATGATAGTCTTTTGTCTTGCAGTGAACAACAATAGGACACTGAGGTCAGAGTAGAGAAAATGGCAAGAATATATATGCTGCTGTCCCATCCCATCTGAAGACACACGTCTCTGTCTACAGATCCAGCCTACTGACTTCCAGTGCAATAAGCCCCACAAACCTTTTCTTTTGCTGATGGAGAGTGAGGTTGCCAATCCTGAATAATTCATGTAGTCCACCTCAGAGACTTTTTAAGCCAAACATCCAGTACCTAGTGCTTTAGATCCCTGAATCATCCAGGTAATGAGTATGTGCTGTATTACATATAGTGGACAACTTTTTGTTTGTTTGTTTGTTTGTTTTTGTTTTTGGATTAGTATTTCACAGTTCTCAATTTATGAGAATAGCTCTCACTGGTGCTTAATTGCTCCTGGTCATTCAGTACTATTTCCCACTGTCTTCCTTGTTTTTGCTACCCAATTGTAAAAAAAAGCTCTTCACTATTTGCCACTGGTTGCACTTGCCTGCTTGTGATGTGAGGTGAGAATGAGAGATGTATCCTCAGTTAAAGAAAAGAAGGTAGGAGCTTGGAAGATTAGGCAAGTAAAAGAGGATTTTCAATTTTCATAAAACTTCTCATTCTTCAGAATGTCTTACTGAGAAATAGTTCAATTGATTAAGTAAATCTTCTTGATCATTTTAAACAATTTTTAAGTTAATTTGAAGTCATTGCCAAGAAAGTCCAACTCAGTTTGCATACATGCTAAAAATAGTGTTGTATTGTATGGGGAAAAGTGAAATCCAGCTACTGATTATGTCCATGTTATATAAGTTAATTAAAGCAATCTCTAACACACTGTCCAGCTGCAACTGTACTGATTATTATCCTCCGAAGTACTACTCAGTGTGGTGCTGTTTAGTATCCCAGGAGAGACAAATGGTTTCCTTCTTGCAGTAACAAGTCTTTTAATCAATCTTCCATAACACCTCTGATTTCTTTTTACATATGTATTTTGTTTTGAGACAATATTTCCCCTCTATATAATTTCAGTTTTCCAGGATCCTATCTGATCACAGCATAAGCGAATTCATCCCTTAGTTACCTTTCTGCAATATCATAAGCTGAGAGGAAGGAAAGTGCATTTAAACTTTTGAAGATATACTGAAAACACTCTTCTCCACAATGACAATTTGTTCTTTTCAAGTGAGTATTTATGAAGTGATTAAAATGAAACAAACAAACATACACTCAACAACAAGAACAGAAGCAACAAAAATAGATGTATGTATATGTGTAGTTAATTAGCCACTTGGCAGCCATCAGAAATCAACATTTTTATTTCTTTACAGAATGACTGGTATTTTAGAAGGCATCTGAGCACCATAGCAATGAAAAGGATGAACAGATACTGAAGAGCAAATGTGTTTTCTGAGGAGTAACAAAATGGCAGATTGCACAGAATCAGAATATTTGGTAGTTCTTTATAATACATTGCCCTTTAATTCCTGTTGCCAGAAACAGAATGACCTTGTTGTAAGGTATATACTATATCCAGACTATCCCTGTGTAGTATTTCCTTTACATATTAAGTATATACTTTTTTTTTGATCTCGCAACAAAATTTTTCTGTACCTAGGGAAAACAAAACAAAACAAACAAAAACAAACAAACAAAAACCAGAAAATTTCACCAGTACTGGAGAGAAATGTCTCTCATTTTCTTCTTTTCTTTCCATTTGCTTTGTTTAGTCTTATTTAGAAATCAATGTCAATTATCCTATCAGACACAGAGTCAGATTTACTACCTGGATTCAGCTTTGTAAGGGAATAAGTAGAATGCAAATCAATGCCGAAACAGAATACAGCCATCTGCACACGAGAATTTTCAGACTGTAAGCAACTGCTATGCCTTAGACATGTCCTGAACATTACTTAAAAGATTTAGTTCACTTTAAGTCAATTGAAGGACTCCATTAAAGGGAGATGAAATAAGCCCTTGACAGTATGGCACAAACATGGTAGAATATGTATATTTTCAGTACCAGCTGATCACTTTCACTTCTCTCTCTCTCTCTTAAAAATGAGACAAGCTTATTATTGTTGCTTGTAGTTTTGTAATAAAAAGCGTCGATAGAATTATGCAGTCATAAGGGATATTCTTTCTGTATATTTAAGAGGAGACTCATGATTTCTATTTTGATAGTCCATATCCTTGTTCAGCGTACTGAGAACATTTTCCTTTAATGCTTTAGCATTCTGGTCATTCTGGACAGATGAGTTTCTGAACAAAAATTCAAACCAGTATAAGTAATGTTGCAAATTTGAAAAGTGACAAAGAAAATGCAAATTAAAAAAATAAAATTAAAAAAAAATAAAAAGAAATATCACCATTACTGGAAAGCAATTGCTCTTAGTTGTTACTGGTCTGGTCTACAACACAGCTCTGGTTTCTACTATGCATTTTTTATGTTTTTTATGTTTTTACAGAACTGTGATTCAAAACCTCTGAGAACAGAAGCTTTCTAGTTCCACTGCTTTCAGATTTATATATTCATCTTTTAGTATCCTTATTCACTTTATATGAGAATGTTATCTTAAAGAAAACTAGTTTTATTATTAATTTTTAACTTGATTAAATATTTGGTTGATTCAATGTAATTGGTCTCCAATGTCAAAGATTAATATGCTAAAAAGAAGAAGCTAACTAGTTTTCTTTAAGCCTCTTTGGGTTACCTTTCAGTGGAATAAGAAATTATGTCTCTAATGTGCTGGTCAGAAGCAGAACAGGCTCTGATGGAGACTGCAGCTCTTCTTTTCCATATGAGAGAAGTCTCTTTTGAGGGTAATTCTAAAACAAGTGTTGTCCAGCTTAGCTTAAAACACAAATACAAAGCCTCAACACAATGAAGAATAGCAGGATGGAAAATACAGATAAGATTGTGAAACCTCAATAAAAAAAAGTATTGAGTGGTGAGGTGCAGCTAAGTGGAAGGAATGGAGACAATTCCCCTTTTTTCTTTATCCTATTCAGCACATATGTAAGATATTTGTCACTCTTGGCTCTCACAATGCAATAAATAGCCCAATGGCTGTATCAAATATATTCCATTGTGTGAGGCTTCTTTAAGCTCTTAAGTCAAGCAAAGCCACGCTCTATGTTCTGTTGAAAGTGGCTTTCATCAGAGAAAGAGTGCCACCAGTTAGGAGAGGGATAATATGGGAGCATGCTGCTGACCCTTCAAGCGCTTTGAGGGCAGCACTCCTCTTTGCACAGTGCTAAGGAACTGGTTGGGGACTGCCCAGCTGTGGGCAGACTCTTGGAGCAGATTACATTGGAATGAGTTTCCCCTCTAGTTTTAAACTTCAAGGTTTCACATCCTTTAGTTTTGTTCTGCACTGAAACTTGAAAGAGCTGTCTCATCTACCCCAGACTATCCAGCAGTCTCATGATTTTCCAAGGACTTTGGAACAAAGAGTTAAGTGCAGACTGCCAAGCCAGCATCTAGCTGTAAAGCTGCTGAGAACCTGCCAACCAGGAGCAAGCAGCATCATAGCACGAAGGAGGAATGATCCATGAACTTTATTTGTTTACTAAGTGTGAAGACACTGGAGTCCCAGTATAGGAAACAAACAAACAAACAAACAAAAACACCACAAACTTTTTAAGTGGAACATTGGTGAAGGAGTCAAAAGAGTCAAAAGGTTACAGTAACTGAGACAGTTTGTTTCCTAAACTGACTGACTTTAAGATAAGATCCTCTGTGGAGGAGAATAATCAACTTAACGACTTCTAAGAGGAAATGACCCTGGCAAGGAATCATTTCTTTAGAGAAGTCTCAATGGTATGACATTTTGTGGAGAGCAGTGACACAATGTCTTACACAAATGCTCCATGCTGAGCATGTAAAGACAAAGAGCAGTTCACTGAAATGGTTAACTTGTTCTGTGGGAAAAAAAAAAAAAAAAAGAAAAAGAAAAAGAAACATTAAAAAATAAATCTGATCCATTGGAGTCTATTATAACACCCATATCCTCACAGAACAGAACAGATTTGCACTCTCACTGCCATCTGGAATGGAATTATGTTAGGAGTCTCTGAAAAAAAAAATAATAAAAAAAAAAATAAAAAATTAACTATTTCATGCATTTCTACAGTGTGTTCCTTTCTTTTCCTATTCACATCCCCTGTTAGGTTAGGAATGACAACTTTAAGGTCACTGCTGCATGTGTTTACTGTTCAGATAAGAAAGAGTAATAATTTCTGTGGAACAGAAAAGTGAAACATGGAAGATAATTTAAAGGGAGTCTTTCCCTGTTGTTGTATTGATGGCCTTTACTAAGATATAGCTATAACAGATGCAGCTTAAACTTGCTAGCATATACTCTTACAAGTAAAATGAACATCAGGTATGTATGCATGATCAGTCTTTTATAGGTATTTAAAATAACATGCTTAGCATACAAAACATGAAAAAAAATCAGCTAAAATATAAGAATATCTTTCTAACTGCTGGAAGGGAGCCCACAGTAGATTCATGTTGTTGTTCAAATTGTTTGTTACAATTAACGTTCAGCTTTATAGCAGCTCTGCATCTGATTTGGAATTCATTCGCAAAATGAGCTTTTCTCTTTCTTAACTATTTGTTATTCACAAGAAGTTGTGGAATAGTTTTGCATAAATAAGTTTCAGACTCAAGGCTGTTTTTGAAATGCTCACTTCAATGACTCAATGTTTGTGATTCATATTTTGTAGCACACATGGTATTGTTCCCATATGAGAGGAAGACATAAAATGGCGAATGTGTACATGTAACTCACCTTCTGAATGGATGAAAGAACTAAAATTTAGGAAAATGTCAAGTTTAACAAACTTCCTAAGATTATCTGGTGTGTGCTTATGTAGTCACAGAAAACAAGTAAGACTAAAGAAATAAGGTCATAAAGATTTAACCATTAGTCCCAAAACAACCCAGTGATGACACATTTTACTCTGGCTGGTCTCAAAGTTTATAGTGGTGAATTATTTCTGTTTATTAAGCCTATCAGGTTTTTATCTGTTTTATCCCATGAATGCTTCATCTGGAGGTAGTGAGCTACATCAAATCGGAATGAAAGCGATGTCCTGTAATACATACAATATAATTATGCCCAGATTAATTCCAGCAATATTTAGGCATTTCATTCTTGGATTTACCTGGCCTAATGGAAGGGGGCACTAAGGCAGCTTAAGAAGCATTTTCAGCTGACTCAGTGACTGAAAGAAAGAGAAATTATTAATTCTGATGATTATTTCCAATTCAATAAATTTTCTAAGGAGGGCCATCACCTAAATTGTGCTTAGTTCTCCAGCTGCAGCTCAATTAGATTCAAAGCAGTCCCATCTGGATCCAGAGTGAAAACATTTGCTGAAATGTGAACATTGGAATGCCCAAACAATAAATTTGTTATCTTTCCATAATTTTGAATTATAACATGCAAGTGTCTATTCCTGAACTCTGAAGGTCCCTTCAGCCAGTGGAGAGTAATAGGTGGTTTTATTTTAGACATCCTATTTTAGATTAAATTACTCTAAAGATTCATTATGATGATCTGTTTTACTGCAAAGTTTTCTACACTGTGCTTACCTGTAGTTAGGTTAGATGATGCTCACTCCTCATCGCAATATAATTCACCCATACTGGAAGTTCTGCTCTGAGTTTTAATGCAGCAGATTAGACCCTAAACTTTTAAAAAGCCTTCCTGAAGCTTTTGCATCAGTACTATGTAGCTACCTCAGAGATATCAGTGCCCTGCAGTAGACAATAATAAAACAAGGCTTTGTTTTAAGTAAAAATACACAGATCAGGCATATTATTTTGGATTTAGTAATCCTGCCTTACAAAAATCACCTCTTTAGATTTATTTAGTTTTCACAGTGCAGGTGAGTTAAATACTTCTGTATTACATTATATAACATTGGTTTTGCACAGTTGCCTAGAAGTCTTTCACAAGGAATTCAAAAGACTGATCCCATTCTGTAGATACAGAATTAAATGATAGCTTTGTCTTATTTCAGATGGAACTTGATCCATGTGCATTAATGAAGTGTTGTCATCATGCTGGCAAGTATGCATGAGTAACAAGACAAATCGTAACAATGAAATGTAAAGCAGAAGCAGCCCAGATGACCAGGTGGAGTACTGCAGTTTAATCTTCTTTTCAGGTCTTATCTCAAAGACTAATATACTTATTCTACAGAGCAAAGCCCTTGAAAGAGAATTTGCATCAGGAAACCTACAGTGGCAGGAAGGAAATATAGTCTGACAAGGCTTTTGTTTTTAATTGCTAAGCCAAGTACTGATGTGTTATCCATGACCAGCAGTATTGTTTACAGGCTTGGTTGCTGTAGTGATAGCATCGTATGAATACTGCAATCGAGACTGAATCCTTCCGGCAGCAGAATAGATTTTCAAGCCGCTTTTAATTGCTTGTTTACAAAATCCTCTATAGTTTTCTGTGCACACAGCCCAAAAATTAGGAATAGATCTATGGAAAGTCTCCAGAGTTGCCTTTCTGTGTAGAGGAGAAAAACTGATCCCAAGTTACAGAATAAAAAAGCAAGAAGAAAAAAAAAACTTAATCAGAAGGCAATTGGCATGGCTGCTCCTGCCTCCCAGGTAGGCAGGTGGGAGCAAGAGAGTTGTTCCTCCACTGCCAGCCCCTGGAGCAGCTCTGATGTGTTATACTGGGGCCTCCTCTACATGCCACAAGCCTGAAGCCTCTCAAGCCAGGGTTTGGGTGTAACTCCAGAACCCCATAAAGTAAATGTCAACACACCTAAGTCAGACACCAAAAGATCCGTAAGCAATGACACCTTCCCTAGCATCCCAAGACTGACTCTGTGTTGGGTGTGGGTGTCAGCTCTGAAACCACCCTGAAGCTGGAATGGAATCATAGAAGCACAAAAAGGTTTGGGTTGGGAAAGACCATCTAATTCCAACCCCCCTGTCATGAGCAGGGACACCTCCCACCAGACCAGGTTTCCCAAATCCCCATCCAGCCTGGCCTTAAACACCTCCAGGGATGGGGCATCCACAGCTTCTCTGGGCAACCTGTGCCAGTGCCTCACCACTCTCTGAGTAAAGAATTCCTTCCTTATATCTAACCTAAATCTCCCCTCTTTCAGTTTAAAACCACCCCCCCCTTGTCCTATCGTCCCTTGTCCTATCTCTACACTCCCTGACCAAGAGCCCCTCCCCAGCTTTCCTGTAGGCCCCTGTACTGGGTCTGGCTGGAATGTTAACTTTCCCGGCAGCAGCCCATTCAGTGCCGTACTCTGTACTTGTAGCTGGAACAGCAGTGTTATCACACCAGTGTTGTGTCTACTGCTGAGCAGCAGTGGCACAGCATTGGGCCTTTCTCTAACCCTCCTAGGGGGTGGGCAAAAAAGTGAGGAGAGAAACATCACTAGGGCAGCTGACCTAAACCAATCAAAGGGATATTCCATACCATGTGGTGTCACACTCAGCAATAAAAGGTGGAAACAGGAAGAAGAGGGGAGGGGTGGGCTCTCATTGAGAAGATGTTGGTCCTCCTCTCGAACACCGGCTGCGTGCGTTGAGGCCTTGCTTCAAGGACGTGGTCAATCATCGCTCATTTGTGGGAAGTAGAGAGTAATTTCTTTCCTCTGCACTTCCATATAGCTTTCATTTATTTTGTTTGTTTGTTTTCCTCCCTTTTTCCCCTTTCCCTTTTATTTCCCCTTAGTTAAATTGTTTAGTTCATGGTAGTCTTTATTTAATTATTATAATTATTTCCCTTTAATTAAATTATCCTTATCTCAACCCGTGAGTTGTTCTTTGCTTTACTTCTCCCCCTCCTTATCTAAAGGAGGGGGAGTGAGAGAGCGGTTGTGGGGTTTAGCTGTCCAGCACGGTAAAACCACCACAGCCCCCTTTAGGTACCGGAAGGCCACTATAAGGTTTTCCCAGAGCTTTCTCTTCTCCAGGCTGAACAACTCCAACTCTCTCAGCCTGAAGAAATGAGTAATATCTACCTTCCTGCTAACCATTCTGCTAGCCAGTGCAAACCACTGACTTAGGCCATTTGCAGCAGGTAAGTGCTGCTCCAAAGCCACGTGGAGTGCCCATGCTGTCTGCTGCCAGACTCCTCCTTGAAGGACATGCCTGTTAATTTTTGGATAGCTTGAATAAGCACGAGAGATTCATTTTGTATGCTACCATTCCTGACTTAATTTGGTTGCTGAAGAAGAGTGGGACTAACGAAGATAATTAATTGCTCCTCTTTTATGATTTCCTTGTCCTTTCTGTCTGTCTTGTATTGTCTTATGCTTATGTTAGAAACAACTAGCTTTTTCAATGTGTATAAAAACCTGAAGGGCAAAGTGGGTACAGCGAGGACAGAGCCAGGCTGTGTGCAGTGGTGCCCAGTGCCAGGACAGGAGGCCCCCCCCTGAGCACCAAGAGCACTTCTGTGCTGTGCGGGTGATGGAGCCCTTGCACAGGCTGCCCAGAGGCTGTGGGATCTCCTCCTTGGAGCCCTTCAGAAGCAGCCTGGACGTGATGCTGGGCACCCTGCTCTGGGTGTGGTGTCCCTGCTTAGGCACGGGTGGCACCAGGTGGCTCCAGAGGTCCTGGCCAGCAACAGATACTCTGGGATCCTGTGATTCAGTTATATAGTTTCTTGTTTTATTGTCCTCTCATCCCCTTATCATCATGCAAAGACTGTACTGCAGTAGCTATCACTTCTCAGATGTCTGAAGCAAACATACAACTTAGCCTTTGCCCTGATGTGAAAGTTGTCCCAAGTGTACAGCAACAAATGTAAAATATTTTTTCTACAATGTCTCCAAGGTTTTTCAGGAGCCTTTTCCTGGAAAAAAACCTGCTCTGTGTATGTTGGAGTGGGAACCGGGGAGGTGAACCTGGCAGAGGATTAACCTGGTAGCGTGATGTGTTCAACTGTTTCGTGCCTTAAACAAATGCTTCAGATATCTTTAGTCCAAAAAGGAATCAAAAACAAAGAAAAAAACAAGCAACAACAACAACAATAACAACAAACATGTTTTGTTTTTTTTTTTTTTTTTAATTTATTATTATTATTATTTTAATGTAAGAGTTTAATAGCTATTCAGGTTCTAAAAGGAAAGTATGTATCAGGTACAAGTTTTCTCCTTCACTCAGGGACACGTCTTGTCCAGATCTATTAAAATTGTTTAGTGCTTGAATTTACATACCCAACCAGTAAGCTGGGATCCTGCATGAGAACTTTCCTATCCCCACAAATAGTGCAGGATGAGGTGCAGCTAGCAGTTCAAACAGGAGCTGCTGTATGCCAGATGTTTAAAATGCTTAGTATCTGAAGCAAGATCTCATATTTTGTATTTGTCTTACATCCTTTACTACTTTCTGATTTTTTTGTCTTTCCCTTCACGAGGTTTAAACTTTAATTCAGTATTTTACAATTTTCTTCTTCTTTTAGTTATTTTTACATTTAGCAAGCTATCATGTATTTTCAGCTTGCCTGTCTTACTCAGACTCCTAGTTGTCTTTTCTTTGCTAAAATCTTCTCTTTAATTAGCAGATGATATTTTGCCTTGCTAATTGAACACCTCTACACATGAGGGGTAGGCGAGGAAATGAAATTGTCTAGAAAAAATATAGTGGGCTGGCTAGAATCAAATGTGCAAATAATACTCTACTAAATGTGCAAATAATATTTTGTCACTGAGCAGTCAAATGCAAGAACATTCGTTCCCTGGGCAAGTTCAGCAGGACATACCACACCATCCCAGGTGCATTTGGCATACTGGGGCCTCACACAATTGGCCTGCTGAGGGCTCTTACAAAGTTTTGAGGGTCTGGCTGGGAAAAATATTAGGAATACGTAAGCTGGAGAAGAAGCTGAGGATGAGCAGAGCAGCTTCTTCTGCCTGTGTGCCTTGTGGCTTTGCACTTCATAGGGCTCCTTTAATGACTGCTCTGTTTTGCCTCACAGACTGGTTTTGGGTTGCAGGGTGCCAGAAGAAAAGCTGTGGCTGACTGCATCCCATATATCATCTTCTGCTTCTGAAACATACACTTGTGCAACTTCCTGTCCTGTAACTGCTCCTGTGCTGTTCTCTCCTGACCATTAGTAGCAGCACTTGCTAGCAATTTTGTCAGGACAGTGCCTGCACCACAAACTACATCATTCCACTGTGAATCATCTAAAGGACTGTGTCTGTCTGGCAAACATAGCTCTGATCTGAGAGCTATGAAAAAAAGGCAGACAAGAATAGCACACTTGATCTTAAGAAACTGGAAAAGATAATGTGAACGGAAGCATATCATGAATAAATGAAATTCTTGATCCACCAGCTGGAGAGAGGTCTGCAATTCATGATGACGTATGTGATAGGGATTGTAGGCAATGACTACTAACGTACTGAATTGTCATGAAAAGAGATGGTTTTGATACAGAATGATACTGAGTAGATAACACCCATCATTTTTGTACTGAAAATTTCACTTACTCTATTGCTGAACTCTAAGAACATTAAATAATTGATAGTGAAATGCACTAGTTCTGAACCAGACTGAAGTCTTGGTGATAGGTGAGGGTAAGAGCTTTCTCCTTCCATTTTATCTTGGCTTATGTGTCATCACATGTGTTCTAATCAAGTCTCCTGCTGGACTGCTGATGGGAGCATTTGCAACATAACGCAACCTCCATGCTATAATGATAGCCAGTGGCATTTTGTTAGCTCAGTCTGCTGGTATTTCCACTGTGATTCTTGGCACAAGCAAACTGGGTTCATCTCCATATGTGAGGAGGCAGCCTGCATAAGAGATCACAGTCTGGATGTTGGTTTTTGTCCTTGTGGTCCAGCCACACAGCAAAGCCTTACAGAGCATTGGCTGGAAAGTGGGCAAATTCATCCTAGTATAATTCCATTGCATCAGTAGGTCTGATGTGGGGAACTTGTCAATTTTATTCTTACAACAAAACCCTATGAAGGCTTTTTGGTAAAACTTTACAGTCAAATTGAATATAGGGTTTGGTTTGTCCTATACATTTGGATGGCAGGGTCTTTAGGAAAAGGCTATATTATGATTCAGTGAAACTCTTGTACTGTGGTATCCTGCCTCTTGGGCTTGTTTGCAGTACAAATTATATAAGCTTTCTGAACCCAGTAGACAAGTATTTTCTTAGAATCATACTCATTTTTATTTGTTACTGAAGTCTGACTTCTTACTGATCGAAATAGATATGCTACATGACACATTGGCTTTGACCAGCTGTAAGCATAGAGCTTCCAGTAATTTGGAAAAGTGGGGTTCTGTTGATTCCTAATCGATGCTGTCCCTGTAACTGTGAGAGAAACACCACACTTCTTTCTCGACTTTGATTTTGTTTCCAATATAAGAAAACAGACCACAGGTTTATGGGGTAGGTTTGTCTACATTTTGACACTGAAAGGCTGTGATTGGCAATTCTTCCATCTGTTATCCAGCAATTACTGCCAGGAAGAGAAGACAGGAGGGTTAAATTAGGAATAACAGCAGAAATAACAAATAGCAAGGACTGGAAATAGATTCAACCTGATCTTATTCCTTTAAGTTGAAGTCCATTTCTTACCAAAAAAAACCAAATAAATAAAAATTGTGTGTGGTTTTTTTTTTTTTTTTGGTGTTGATCTATAGAAGGACAATGCAAATACGAAGCCACATGCATGGTTCGGGGGAAGGCACGTCTGATATACAGGGCTGAATGGCGAGGATGAGGTATGAATAATGAATGTGATCTAATTTGTGGTATAGACATATGATGCATGTCAGTTAATGAGATGAAAATAATTTCTTCCTCTGCACTGAACCATGTGTACTTCATTTCTCATGAGAAGATATGAGAGGTAAAACACATAGTCAGTCACAAAAAGTCACTGGTATATCTCAGCTGAAGTATTTCAACTTCTTATTTTAAATTAAAATTAATTTAAGTTTAAATTAATTTGTTCTTTCCTGTTCTACCTTCCATTATTTTTCTTCTATATACTCAGCATTAATAATGGCTTAATCTGTCTGCTTGGGCTTCAGTAATAACAGCTTTTATCAGTGCAGCATCTGACACACTACAAAAGCTACAGAGGGATCCCACAGAGCCCGTAACTGGCAATTTCTGATGGCATGTTCTGAAGTCCATAACACTGTTGTTCGTTTAGGATAAGAGGGCTGTGAGCTTATGAATGCTGCTTCACTGGACAGCAGTTCTTAAGCAGATACATATTCATCTCAGAATATTTTTCCATAATTCAACATTGTTGGATTGCCTAATGTGTTTCGTACCTCAGGCTGAGAGCCTCAGTTCAGGAATCTGTAACAGTGCCTGCTATAAAAAATGACAACATTAGTTATCCTTTAACTATTTTCAAGCCAATTGTCTTTTTCAGGTATGCTGAAAAAATGACTTTAGAAGAAGAATTCAGAAGAATTTATTGTAAGTACTTTTGGCAAAAATCACAATGGGAATTTATGAATTCTCCTCGCAGATCTCCTCAGAAACTAATTCATGCAGCAAGTAATGAAGGGAGTCACGCTTACTTCATCCATTTCCCGGGACTTATCTCTGCTGCACAGTTTGGGGAGAGAACTGCCTTTCTGAGTCAGGATGTTGGAAGTGAAATGAATGTGTTGGTTGCAGGACTACACAGTGATACTACATGACTTACCATCAGGTTTAGTTTTATTAAAAGCTGTACAAAATTAGATGTAATTAGAGAAAACCTTGTATCTCCAAGGGTCTTGCTTTGTTTGGCAAGGAAGATGTTTTCACTTTTGGAAGCTTTTTTACAGAGGCATGATTTTCTGAGATTATAATATGCGTCTGTACGTAGTTTTAATCCAATAAACACAACTGTATATATCTTTTAAAAGAACTGGCTTAACTTTTGACTGTTCTGGTTCCTCACCCTTAGGGATGCTATAAATCCATCTCACAGGCAACTTCTTGGGGTTCTAATAAAGAGTTGGGAGTTTACATTGGCTGGTGTCGGACTCACTGCTGTGACACTAGGTAGGATCCCTTCCTCTCCATCACCCCAGCTGAACAGGGTGCTAACATCTGCAGAGCAGAAATTTAGCATCAGTACAACAAAAAATAGTGGCCCAAATGCCTTTAGATAGGTTTGTTATTAGTACAGATTTTTTTGATTGTTCATTTCACATAGAAATCCTATAACATAGCCACCTGCACCAAACCACAGTCCTGTTTTCCTGGGAGAAGGGGTGTGCACTTTTCTAGCCCATCTGAGGCACACACAAAACAGTCTGTTCTATCCCACCTGGGTCATCCTCTAGCAGAAGTGCCCACCCTACAAACTGGGGTCAAGTTTTGTCAGAAAAGACTCTATTTCATGTATCAACAACAAGAAAAGCTAATTATAAAGGAATTCTTCAACTTAGCCTTTCATTAAAACACATTTTCTGAAGGAGTGGCTTTTACTACTGACTGCTCATCAGGTCAACCTCATTACACCAACCTTAAATGCCTCATAAAATTTCTATGAACTGAGTGCATGGAAGCTCTGCTTCCACAGGATATGTGTTTTCTAGTGTTAAAGGCAAAACTGCAATAATTATTTGGATGGTTAAAGCTCTCAAAAATTGGAAAAATAAATTGAGGTAAGGTTAAAACGGAAAACTGCATCTCAACCCTAGCAAGATTATTGACCCTAACTCTTCTGTTCGATGAATGACATTTCCAAGAGCCCAGAGCCCTGGAGATCCCTTGTCTTCAATTAGAGGTGTGACTAAGGGTTGTGCTGCTGCCCTCCTCTTTCTACAATGATAAGAGCAGACAAGAGCACAGAAAATCAGGCACCAGCTGTATCAGCAACATCTGCTCTAATTCATTTTAGATGGTGGGCATCTCAACAGAAAATATTCTAGCAGAGTTCTGGGTATGCATGTACACTTCACTGGAGGTTTGAGAGGACAATACTGTAGAAAATGAGAAAATTATGTTACTCATTATCAAGATAATGTCAAGATGAGAATACACGTATCTTTAATGTCAGAAAACAAAAATAAACGGGCATTATATGTAAAAGGCTTCATAACTTTCTTCTGTGTGCTCCTTTTTGTGCTCAATCAGATCCACCACATGGCAATCTCAGAAGCTCAGAGTTGCCCAGGAAAACTCCTGTCCTAAGGGAACACTGCTCATCTTACATAGCTTATATCAAATCAAGATTGAAGTGGTTTATTGACTTACTAACAACACAGACTTAACCAATGGTCAGTGAATTGTGCATTCAGGATCAATATCCGTAATACAACAAGTAAATCATGTTATTAAATGGTTGTGAAATATTATTGAACAGATTTCTAAATACCTTTCTATAGCTTACCCATATAAGTTATAAATCTCCCCATATGTCCCACCTCTCCTGGATACAGGGGTTCCCCAATGGTCTCTGCAGCCTGGCACTCCAGTATTTTGCTGGACTTTCTCCAGCATGTCCCTGTGTTTCCTGTTTTGCCAGTTCTCACCTTTGATGATGGTTTTTGGAAGTGCTTAGTATTTTAAGCTAAAATGGGGACATTATTGACGTTCTGACACATGATCCTTTCTGCCAAGTCTGATGTGTGATGGAAATGGCAGAACAGATGTGAGGACAAGAGGTAGTTTCATACTTAACTTCAGCGTGATACTCTAAAGATAGCACAGTAACATTCTTAATATGGTGCCTTAGTGACAAAAGAGCTGATTTCCAAATTTGTGGCAGTAGGTAAATGACATAGATTCATGTTCTAGCTTTGTAATGCCCTGTGCTGTTTGCTGCTCAGTATGAATGCTCTGGTCCTGTCTGTAAGAGCTGAAATCAGAACTGACCTTCATCCGCAAAATGATTGGTTAGTCTGAGCTCATAATGTGACAGACTGCTTTGCTGAATAAAAAAACATGATTGACAAACACTTCTTCGGAGACTTTGAATTTAAAATCAAGAGGTCTGAAAATAGAAGCTGAAGCAGCTACTTGATAAAGTCTCAGCCATTTTCTCATGGGCATTTCTAGGAAACTTTATCTCCAGACCTGCTGAAAGGAGTGAATAAAGTGATACATCCCAGAACATTTCTCTCATTCTTTTGAGTCCTTCGTAAAAAAAACACAGGATGCAATAAAAGCAGCCTTTCCCTAAAGAGAATCAGTCATCTATCTAACTGCATTTCCTTTCTCAAACAGAGATCAGATGCTGTACGAGAAAGCACAAAAGACATTACAAAACAGTCTTCCCACAATGAAAGCTTCTTCCTAATTCTCTATAATTAGAATGACTTTTGAATGAGAAACAGCCTGTACAATTTGTGCAGCTCAGAGACTTCCTGCTCAAAGGAGCTATGAAATAACAACCTAGAGTGGGCTGCATCAAACCTTTCTCTGTGGAATCAGTTTTGTCTCCTGGACATCCATGGGAGTTTTGTCATGGATTCATAGAACATTAGGGCAGAAAGGAACACTACGATAACATAGTTTGATCTCTGTGTAACACAGACCATAAGACTGACCTATGAATTTTCACACCTAGTCCATTTCTGATAGAGAAAGACAACTCTTATGGTCTCTAACATTTTAACTCGGCTTCCTCCTGCCTCTGGTGACTACTGCATGTGCTGCATTGATCCCAAATCCAAATGCTGACTGATATCAGCTGACAAATTAGAAGCTGAAATTCAATGAGGTTTGCATCAGGGTTGGAGCCTTTGAAAATTTTTGCTTTCTGTATTATGTTTACAGGGAACAGGAGGAAAACACACTCTTAATTCAAAACAAGTGTTATGCAATATTTATTAAAAGCATTCTACCCATTCATATATACTCAAAGGTAGTCTAAGCCTTCTAAATACATAAATTCATGATCAAATTAAATAATCCACAGCTAATATATGTCTCATCTTAGGAAGTATGTTGAATTAATGTCAAATATAAATAATGCTTGTGCTTACATTGCTGAAAATGAAATGATAGAGGTTTGTGATTTTTGATTTAATCTACTGGAAGATTATTCATTAATTTTAAATGTGGTCGGCTTACTGGTATACTTACTGGTTTTAACAGGAGACAGAGTAATGAGCAATGTGTTATCTCTTACCATTTCTATTTTGTCTGGTATCCACTGGTGATTTCACTTGAGCACAAAATCTGCTTAGCTGCACAAGTAAGTTATGAGAACCAAAACACAAGGAGAAGGCATGCTACAAAGGCCATATTAGCTCCTGTAACTTAACACTTTCACCTATATTTTGATACTCACCATGAATTTGGTAGCCATTTGCTTCTCCTGAAATGAAAAAAATTCCCCCCTCCCCCCTCCAGGGTCTTGTACCCTCATTTTCATGCAAATGAAGTAGAAAATGTGGCTAACAAAGGGCAGCGAGATGAATTTCCTAATGGGAATGTCATCCTAAATTTATTGAACATTCTACTTCCTTAGACTTCTCTTTCCAGATTTGCTTATTCTCTAACTTTTGTTTTTCTACTGTAAATACAAATCTTATACGTCTTTAAACTTCAAAACACCATGGCAATTTTGGCTAAGATTTTATTATTATACATTAGCAAGGACATAGGATTCATAGATGTGTTTGTGTCACTGCTTTACTTTGATGGACCCATTATTTCCCCTCTTACCACCAACATCCAGTTCTGGGATCAGGTTTCTGAGCCCCCTAAGAGTTTTCATATTTTGAATTCTTCCTTTGTATACACTGTCTGTCGAATAAGTCAAACTCCAGATGGAAAAGGAAATACACTATGTGGTGAATAATAAAAAAAGAGATTCTTAACACTACATTTTTGAAGTAGTCTGTTTGCTATACAAGGCTAAATAACTTAAAAGTCAAAACCAGAAATCATCTCCTCCACTGCTCCGTGTGCTTGCTCTCTCTCTGCTTTTTAACCGTAACATATCCATGACACTGCGTGCATATATGTCTCGCAAATTCACATTGATATTTGAGTCACTGGATGAGTTCTTCGTGAGTCTCTTTAAAGCTTCACGCTGCCGGAGAGCAGCTTCTTTTATCTTCAGTGTAAAGTAACAGGCAGAAAACCGGTCATTTATGATAGCTATTGGCAAAGCCAAAACTAGTATTCCTGACAGGATACACATAAAGGCCACTACCTTACCAATAGTGGTGTCTGGCCTAATGTCACCATAACCAACAGTTGTCATGGAAGTTGTTGCCCACCACCAAGCACCAGGCACGCTCGTGAAAGTTGTGCCTGGCACACCTTGCTCAACAAAGTACTCCACAGTGGAAAATATAGAGATCCCTACAGACAGGAAGAGCAGCAGGAGGCCAACCTCCTCGTAGCACTGTGCAATAGTCATTCCAAGGGACCGCAAGCCTGAAAGACAAGAAACGCTGTCAGTAGGTTGATTCATGCAGCTGCCTTCAGAAGTTTGTGAAATATCTGTTATTTAAAAGCTGACTGTTTTATACTTTTGCTTTGACTGCTAGTGAATATGTCTTAGGAAAAAGGGGTGTAGCTCTCAAAATACTGGGAAAATGTGATTTTATAAAATATTAGATCGAACCACTGACGTTATCCCAGTCTCCTTACAACAGAGCATATGAATCCTCCTTATTACTTATCATTTGAACTACATACAACATTTAGAAAATTACTCTATTTATTTATTATTACTAAATCTCCATCTAGTAATTGCCCATAATGGAGGAACTACCACAATTTTTATTAAGTTACCTAAATAACCATTTAAAAACACTAAAACACTAAAAACATCTGCTCCCTACTTCCAGCCTGAATGTGCCAAGCTGTATTTTCCAGCCCTTGTCACATTTTTCTCTTGGACCAAACAGCCCTCTGTTGTCAAATTCTTGTTCCCAGGTGGGTACTTGGAGCATAACTCTGTCACACTACCCTCTTTGCTAAGCACCATTCGCAACCCTTTTACAGTTCTCACAGCCTCTCTGATCTCTCTTTCTCCTCCCAGCCTATCAACATATTTATCTGTAGAGATCAAAACAAATGCAGCAGTTCAGCAGTAGCTGCACTTGTGCCCAAACTGGAGATAGCAAAGCCTCCCAATGCAAATGCATTCTCCTGCTAATTCACTGATGTACTGCATCAGTCCTGTTGCCCATGAGTCGCACAGGGAGCCCGCGTGCAGCTGACTGCACTCCGTAATGCCCCACATTCCTTTCAGAGCTGCTGCCTCAAGGCCAGGATGCCTGACAAAGCAAGCAGGAAAGTAAATCCAATAACAGTGCAATGGATAAATACCTCGCATAAACAAAGAAGGAAGATAACAAGGCACCAACTCAGTTGAAACACATTGGAAACTGAAATTATCTTCTGAATAACTAATGATTTTGGATTGCTTTTTAACACTGCTCTTTAAGAAGATGCTGTTTCCCGTAGTAAAAGAGAAAACCATGATGCTTATCAATTACCCTTCACGGGGTACACTTGTAACTAAAGCAATGTTTGCATAATGGCTTACTGGAGCTCTGCCTCTGCTTGCAGACTTCACATGCTCATTGGGAGTAATAAGCAATTTGATTCGCTTTACTTTCCACAATGTCAAACTAAAAGAAGTTAAAATTTCTTCTTGCTTTTGGCTCTATTTCTTTTCCCCTTTATGTTTAATGGGTTTTAAAGTTTTTGTTTATGTACAGCAAACCGTGGAGCTACATACTCGATGTTGTAGGGAATGTTTCCTTTTCCAAAGTTTTCTTCTACCAACTCCAGTTAAGGACTTGCTCATATCCATGTTTTATCCTGCTACAACTACGGTCTGTTGGGTAGGATGTTTATTACAGTGCTATTAGGTTAATTTTGCAGCAGAAGGGAAATACGATTTATCAGAGTAATCTTTTTGCTATTAATATGACTGCCTCCAGATTTTGAAAATATACTAAGATCAGCAGTGAATGGGACAACTGCAAGGATCCAGACCAAGTTTTCATTTTCCAAGGAAGTTACTACCATCCCCTGCCACGTAAAACTTCACACTAATCAAGGTAAAATTCTTCTTCAGGTTTCAAGTGACCTAAGAATAAGGTACTCCAATTTAAAACTCTCTGTACCACTTCATTTTAAAGCATGGATAGGTACTATAAAAGCCAGGCTTTGCTCTTTTCAATGGATCTTGAGAATACTACAGCTAAAACAAACAGCACAACTCTCATAAACCTGGTTTAAATAAGCAGGAACAGGGCTGTGACTGCTATCGCTTTATATCACATTGACGAATTACCAGCGAAGTTGTGGTTCTCCATCTCTTCAGGTCTTCAGATGAAATCAGGAGACATTTTCAGTTGAATCTATGAATCAGACAACTTACTGGGCTTCAAAGATCATTCTAAATGGGAATCGGTGCATTCAGAAGAATAATGTCTTCTGCTCTATTGTCTAGTAACTTTTAAAAATTCTTTCTCCAGCCCCAGCACACAGCCAAACTAGGGCTGTTCAAGCACAGAGCTATAACAGCTCCCCACCAGGAGCTGTGACAGCCTGGATAGCCATGCTGGAAGGTGCTACGGTGCTGTAACAGAACCAGTGTGGTACCCAGCATGGGGCAAACAAGCAGCCCCAGACCTGGGACCAGCAGGAGGAAGGAGAGGCTTTTCTGCCATGCATGTCAACTTCCACCTGTTTGTTGCCCAGATGGACTTGATAATACAAGCTCATTTTCAGGAGCTTCAGTTTAAACACAGCTTTTAAACCATCTTAAAATTTTAGCACAGAATTCTGAAAATGCTGAAGATTTACTTTCTCATGTATCCAGAATCATCTCATCTTGACACATGCTACAGCCTTCTCTCAAACAAGTCCACTGCCATCACAAGTAAGATGCTCACATCCCGCTTCTCCTCATGGAGTAAATCTCTAAGTTCTTCCCAGAGGAGGACCAGCAAAGCTTCACACAGACATGGCCGCAGAAGGAAGTCTTCAGCTGAGGTGCACCAGAGACTGTGAAAAATGCAGGTTCAGTTCTCACCTGTTCCTACACCTACTCAAATCCATCATTTCAGTATCTCAGAAGTTGTCTCACCCTCTAGCTATATATTTTCTGGAGATAGATATTTCTAATTTCTCAATTGTTCCTTGACAAAGTACAGCACTTTGCATAAATAATTTAACACTTGCTCCAGTCTAGCCTAGGTGTTTCTATGTACTGCATCTATCTTAATAGAGTATAGTTCAGCTTTCAAAGGGGCAGAAATGATGCTTCAATTTTTCTTTCTCTTCTCCACAAATAGGGTTTATCTGCCATTTCTTTAAAAATAAAGGGAAAAAAAAAAAGAATTGCCTTTATGATTTTTCCTAACTCATTTCTGCCTCTGATAGCAGAACCACACTGCTGTTGGGATTCCAGCTTTGCTAGGGGTCTGCACTGTACTACAGAGATGTCCTCCTTGTGACTGTGATCGTCCCTCCTTGGTGACAGGGGAGTTGCTTCCAGCAGCTACAGTTTTTTTCATCTCTTTTCTTCTGATCTTGCACTCCTCTTGCCACACAGAGCAGGTAAGCAGTGCATGAAGCTTTGATCTGAGAGTGCGGGAGTCAGTTTTAAGCTGCCTACAGCATGAACACAGAAGAGTTGTGAGTGCCACTCCTAGCAGACCATCCTGCTCATACATACCCTGTGTATGGTACTCACGGAGTTCATCTTACACTAGAAGCTGTGGTTTAAGGTGTGTTTAGAACCACATTAGCACAACTATCTTCTACTACAAACCTCTAATGGTCAGAAACCAGACTTCAGATCTGTTAGTGTATTTTTCTGTTTTATTAGGTTTAGGTTTTGTCTTAGTAGCAGCATCTTCTCTGACAGAAAACTGAATTCATGACTTTCTACATTTAAATTATACAGAAAAGAGCCAGAATTGGTACAGTGTTCTGGGCCTCCTACATGGCTAGCAACTCTGAACTATCAAAGAAGCAAGCACAGCAACAGTAATGCTGTTCTGAACTGTTTAAGTGATGTAAGCCATTTCTTGAATGCTGAAACAGGTATTTCAGTTCCAGAAGAAAGATGATAGTTCACTGCCACAGTAGGAGACTAGATTTTGATATAATTAATTCACTTCTTCTAACATGGCAAATGAGTTATTCGACTCTTAACAGCACTTAATATTATGAAATAAACTACGGTAGCATTTTAATGAATTTAACTTTAAAAATAAATAGGCACTAAAGTTCACACCAACTCTGAACGCTAACACACCTAACATTAACTGTTATTTTACAGACAACTGAAACTCACAGTTTCAAGCTGACAGAAAGAGCTTTAGAACTGAGTTTCATGCATTCATTCTGTAGCAGTTTGATGAACTGAAAACTTTGGAAACTTTATAACAAGAACCAACATACTTCTGGACCACAACCCTACTATTTCGCACAAAAGTGCCTTGATGTGTTCAAATCTTTTGCTTATTTTCAAAACAGAACTACAGAGGAATACATTCAGATTACTGCCACCATTGAAAGTGGGTAGCAGGCTTCCTTGTATAAAACAAGAACTGTTAAAAAATTACGATGAAGCAAAGCAAACTCCCTGACAGACTGAATCACTATTTGCTTCCCTTCAACTTCTCTCTGAGGGACAGTTATGCATTGGTATAGGCACAATCTAGAGCGGAGGAGTAAGATTAAGATAATTCTCAAACCACTATCATTACGCTCAGTGGTATTAAAGCTATTCCCTGCAATTGGTACGCAGGTTCACTGCTCTTCAACGGGAACAAAAATCAGAGGCATTCTCCTGCTATAATGCCTGCTGAAGTGGGGCCAGTTCATAAAGAGGATGGAGATGGCTCTCCAAAAAATGAAGCATCAACCATTCCTGCTTCAGAAATGCAGGAAGGATTACATTGAATGCCATGTAAGAATGATTATCATCATCTTCAGAAGAGGCCAGTATCACAGAACAGAGACAACAATTTACTATTGGGATCTGATTTTTCAAAGCTCCAAGTTTTGGTAGAACTTTTCTGTCAAATTCAGTGCCATGTTCACCACTGATTCAAGTGGGAACATAATTAAATCATTTTGAAAATACCAAGCACTGGGTAACATCACAGCATAGGCAGGGTGTGGTAAGAGTATTGCTTTTATTATTTCAGATATCCAGGCATGCACATTAAGTAGTAATACAAAATGGGGGACACAAGACCTTCTGAATATTTCCATCTTCCTCTGATAAGTTTCCACTTGAAAACATTCTTTCATACCTTTCCTACACTACTTAGGAAGAGTGAACCCGTATGTTCCCAGTAATGCACTCTACCATCCACCACTCTCCTGCCTGCTGTTCATCCATGTCTCCTGATACTTGCCAGCAAAGCTTGGGCATGAAGGGCCCCACATCAACAGGTGAATGCTGACTGAGCCCAACATCATCACTCTGTGCTGTACCTACTGCCGATTTAGTAAGCAACTCCCAGCTGTGTTCAACATGTCATATAGATACCGATGTGTTCAAAAGGGCCAGAGAGCCCACCAACCCTTTGCACAGTATGATTTAATTTAAACAGTTTTCTAGAAATATGATGTATTCAACAGTGGATGTCTGTTTTCAGGATCTGCGATGTAGACAAAATCATGATACGTGTATTTGCATAAACTTTTAGTGTAACAAATTGTGATAGGTGATTATAAGCTGTCACTTGTAAAACTCTGACAATACAAAAAGCACTGGTCAATGATGACCACTTACCGTTTCTTCCTGTGCTTCCCTCCTAACCAAGTCAATTACAAATGTTTGCAAATTAGTGACATCGTAAGAGACTGTTGAATGATTTACAGCATGCAGCTTTGGGGCCTGTTTTTTGTAAGTTTTCTATGCAAACTATATGTACTGGCTTTATGGAGAACTAAAATTTATTGGAGAAGGCTCCTGCCACACAATTACCTATGTCCGAAAGTAAGAGCTTCACAAGCCATTACTGATAACATTACACTGTATAAGAAAATAAGGCAGAAAGGCAGACAAAATAGGGGACTATGTGCAGGGACAACTGCTGTTGGTAGAAGGAATGAGAGCTTTCACTGCCAAGGCTGAAAGTACCTGTTGAATGTCTTCCCAGCTTCAGCATCCGCAGGGCTCTGAGCAGTCTCAGCACTTGGACAATGCGCCCCACGTTTTCCAGTTCTTGGGAGCTCTCCCCACCACACAGGCTCTCTACCAGCAGGGTGATGTAGAAAGGTAAAATAGCAAGGAGGTCGATGATGTTTGCCACGCTCCTTAGGAAGCGACACCGATCCCGCGCACACAGGAACCTCAGAACAAACTCCACAGTGAACCATGCAATACACAAGTACTCTAGGGCATCCAGTAGCGGCGGTGCCAGCCAGCTTAACTCTACCGAAATCAAAGCCATGTTGGCAATGGACACAACAACAAAAGCCATGGATAGAGTGCCGAAAGTCCTGGCTGCTGCGGAGGAACCAGGCTTTTCCAAAACTTCCCAAAGTTTTTGTCTGACATTAGGACAGAGGCTACCAGAAAAGTCTTCTTCCTCATCTTGGGCATCCAGTTCTTCTGCATCTTTCTTTATGTCTAGGGCTTCACTCAGCTCCTTCCTCCTGAAGTACCTGCCCAGGAATGCCCCACAAATAGATTTTTAATACCAATACATACGTTTTTCTTATCCTCTACCACGAGAGGCGTAAGAGCACACATTAAGGTATACCTTACAGGAACTTAGGAAACCCTCTGGTCAAGCATGTCATGGAGGATTTTATTAATTGAAACCCTACAGCCTGTTTCCAATGACCTGATGTTCCTGCTCACCCATGTCACACCAGTGACAGTTTTTATGTACACAATAATTTTATTCTGATGGTGTGTTATTTATATGGATCACATTAACTACAGTAGGATGAGCTGCATGACTAACTTGTGCTCTCTTAAGCAATCCTGGCACAACCAGACCCACCGTTTCTAAACTCTCTTCAATTTTATTAATCATATTGCATTTTTATTACATTGGTGTATGTCTGCAATGTTAAAAGGAAAGGCATAAAAAAAAGCTATGCAGGTAATGTATGAAATTTGGATCAATACATGCTAAGATGACTTATATACCTTTAAATATACTGGTTGTCACACAACAAAGCATACAAGCAACTTTGCTGAGTAAAACTTGCAGATTGTAAATACTTATTGACTATTTTTTTAGAGCAAGAGTGTATGGCAACAACATTCTCAAAGTACATTGAAAAAAATCCTTTTTTTTTTTTCACATCTGTATTCCTTGACAGCTGCAGAGGTCAAGACTTAAATAGAGGGGCTATGCAATTTTGCCTTCATTTGATGCAGTTACTCCTGAACATGCCAAAGAGGTCCATAGCTGCTTGTACCACCTAAGAAGTAGGATCTTCCAGTTACACCTACCACTGAAGGAAGAGGGGGATGAAAAGTAGGATCCAACTCTCTCTGAGATGCAGAAGTGAGTCATGTCAGGATAGGATAACTTTAGCATTTGTTTTTTAGGATGGTAGGAGAGAGGACAGAGGGGTGGGTGGGTGTTGCTTGATCGTTTCTTTCTAATAATTTTGACAAAACCACTTTAGATAAATAGCAGTCATACTCTTTAGAGGATTCCATTCTTCAATACTACAAACAAACCAGTAATGCTAAAAATGGTGGAAAAGATATCTTCAAATAGCATTAACAGAAACATCCTGGGGGTGGTTCAGTCCAAACCCACCTAGTTCCTAAGCTGCCTGTTAAAACTGGTCTCCACTGAGCCACGTTCTGCTGTTGCTGCCCCCTCCCTGTGAGCTGCTACAGCCATGTGCGATGCTTGCCATCACGGCTCCTCCTGGAGCCATGCCACCCACACTCAGCCTGGCAGGTGACTGCTCCCTGCTTCTGCCTCTCCAGCTTGGATCTAGAAATCATCCTGAATGGAAAGGACAGCGTGCGGAGGCTCCAAACCCTCCTGACTCCACATCTGCTCCCCTTGGCTAGGATAACCCCAACATGAATGACATTGAAGGGCATCTCTGCCTTGACAACCCCTCCTATCTCAGTGCTGTCACTTTCTGCTTTGAGCTTCCAAGGCCAGCCTGAAAATGGTGCAGAAATGGTTCCACTGCCCACCTGTTCTCTGTATCATAGGTCAACAGAGACCTCACGAAACACACCTCTTCTTCACATTTCCTACTCCCACCTACCTCTAGAGTAGGTTTCAGTGCTGGATTTGCCCATGCTTCTCCTTGTGCTCTGCCACCTCACCTGCCCCCGCTGCTGCATCTCTCACCTGCCCATCCCTGCACACAAGCCAGCGCTGAGCTCACCCAGCCCACGCTCCCGCACCTCGTGTCTCCCCGCAGCTCACCGGTCTCTGCAGCAGGAATCGATGCTGAGCTCATCCAAGCCCCAGTACTGGATCTCCTGCAGGAAGGAGAGCGCGCAGAGCTGCTCCATCACATGCAGCCTCCCCGTCTGGTAGTAATTCAGGATGTAGTGAAACGCCTGCGAGCTCCGGTCAAAGAAATACTCATTCTCCACCAGGTTGGCATCATCGCAAAGCTCCAGGAGGCCAGAGGCTACATCCCGGGCGGCAGAGACCACTACAGCCAGCTTGCCGAGACGGGTGTCAGGGTAGCACGACAAAGTTTGCTGGGACATGACAAAGCGGCTGCCTCCTACATTGATCGTAAAGCAGTCCAAGGAGGGGATGGCCTTCTGCAGCAGGGGCCCCTGCTCTTCCTCACTGGAGAACACGCTGGAGTCCAGGGAGCCCAGGGACGTGCTGTTCCCTTGTTCCTCCAGGGACGCTTGGGAAGAAAGGGACATGCAGCAGGGAGGCGACTTCATCCTGGAGCTGCCAGCAGCAGCCCACTCTCTCCTGGATTGAAAACACAACAGAGCCACAGAGCAGATCGCCCCACGGGGCAGCGGGTGGCGGGGCAGCCCGGGACCGCCTTACTTTCACAAGCTTTGCCTCCTGCCCCAAGCACGCCTCACCGTCCCCGCTCCTCCCTGCCGTGCCTCCACCGGGGACAGAGGTCGGGCGGGCTGCCGAGGAGGAGGCAGCGGCACCTGAGGCAGCTCCGCCGCCTGCCAGCGACCCCCCCACGCAAAAACACCAACACGGGGGGGACGACCTCGCTCCGCAGCAGCCCCCCGACCCCACAGCCTTGCCCCCGGGCACCCCTCAGCGGGTCCCCGCCGAAGTTACCGGGCGCCGCCGCCTCCCCTCAGGGCAGCCCGGCCGACCCTTACCTGCCCGCCCGCCGCCCCGCTGCACCGCCCGCGGCTGGGCGCCGGGTCCCGCCGCCCCCTCGCCGGCAGCCGCTGCCCGCTCCCCTGCCTCCAAACTTCTGGGCAGCGCCAGCGCGCCTCCATGGCGGGTCATGTGCTGCGGGGGGCTGGCGGGGCGGGCCGGGCTGGGCCGGGCAGGGCCGGGCTAACGCCGTCCCCACCGCGGGGCTGAGCCGCCGCCGAGCCCGGCCCGGCCCTGCCCGGCCCCCGGGGCGGGCGCCATGCCTGGGGCTGAGGCTGAGGGGGGGATGCGGAGGTCCCCGCTGGGGCTGCTCGCCTCAGGCAGCGCCCGGTCCCGCTGCCTCTCCGAGGGGAGGAAAGGGGGAGAAGCAGAGCCGAACTGCGAGGGAGTTCGCAGGACAGTTTGGACACCACCCCATCGTGTCCCCCTCCCCGGTGATATACATAAAAACAAGCGCGCTTCTGAATGTGTCTGCTTTAATGCGGCTCCCTTGTGATGAAGGGCTGAAGCCAGTCAAGTCAAACAGCCACCGTCATGGCTGGGCGATGCACGCCAAATAACTTGTTTCAACTTAGGTGCATTCAGCCTTTTTCTTCTGAAATAGTCTGGAATATGCTTGGCATGGTCCCGCATTGACTTTGTAGCTCTGCTGTATCATGGTGCAAGTTAGATTCACCCTGGTCACATTCACCCTTCTCACTGTTTTGTCTCATAGGAAACTAAATTCTGACAAATTTTACACCAATTGCTTCTATAAGCCTGTGTTTTCTGCTGTCACTTACTCCTTGCCTGCTATGTGGCCTGCCTGTGTGGCTCTTCCATGAAGCCCGCCAGGGATAACGTTCAGGAGCACAGAAGATGTGTCCACATATGTCGAGCTAGCACTGCATGTCCTACCTCCAGCTTTTGATCCCTGGTCACTTGAGCTAAGTACAGCTCTGTACAGTTATGTACCTTTCTCACATTTACTTCACAGAGGTCTCACAATGGTTCATCTTTTGGATACCACTTATCTTCTATATTTTACGTTAAGATCAACTGAACACTTGACTTATCACTGTTTTAACAACACCTGCAGAAATCTCTCTTGCTCTGCTCAGTACTTGCAGGTACATCCACTCTGGGCAATCATTCGTTGGAAGAATGTTTACTGATCAGAAAGAAACCTGAGGAGAACAGCAAGAAGAGGGTCATGGACAAAAAGAAGAGGAAGGATGAAATAGCTACAATGGGGAATGGGCCTGATAGCAATGTTCAAGTATGTGAAAAGCTGCTTGCAAAGTTGAAGGGTATAATCTGTCCTCCTTGACCACACTGTGCAGACATAGAAGTAATGGGGCTGAATGAGAAGAATGATGTTGAGGGTGGTGATTATGAAGGTTTTGTTTGCCAGGATGATGAAGAAGTGGAGGAAAACCTCTGATATGTTGGTCTACACCACTTGCTGTCAAAGAACCGGCTGGAAGAGGATATGTCAGGAATAGCAGAGGTGTGCTTCACCCTTTCTTGAGGCAGGCTGGAAGGTTTAGATGACCTCATGAGACCATTTCCAATTCTGTAATTCAATATTTCAAGTGTGTTATAAAGAAATACAATACAAGTACATATTTGCATAGATATCCTACCTTTTATTGCTTAAACATTTAAATTTAAAAATAATTTAAGTGAATAATTGCAAAAATGTGAATTCATTTTCCATCAAAACTGTCACCGATTGCTGTTATGAAGCTACCTTTTGAGCATAGCCCACATTTAGTCCAGGATTGCCATCTGGGAGTGCAGACCCTTTTATGGAAAGCACTTAAACCAGCACTTAATTATAAACAATAATTAAAAAATTAATTAAGTAGACCATCAGTAATGAGAAGTAAGTACTTCACCACAGCAAGATGCCTTACTAAGTGTAATAGACCCATAATTGTTCAGTCATAAAATAACTTAGTCGACCTCTTTTCAGACTATTCTTTTCGGTAGACATTCTTTTCTGTCAGCACAAAATAGTTTTCCAGACATAACTTCTCCATTGGTGTGGAGAACTGAAAACATTCTCCACACTATTACTGTGATTCAAGGGACAGGTACTTCCCCTGTGAGTCCAGATCCACTAGTGTTTCTAAGAACCCAACTTAAAAAAATTGCTGTTATCTAGTCAAAGTGAGTATCTAATTCACAGCATCATTAAAACTGTAGATCACTTGTTCTGAAAATACTCTGATGTATAATTTTCAGCTTATGTAATTTCGGCCAATATAATTTTCAGCCTTTGAGTAACCAGGTTCAATATTGTGTTTCCACAGTGTCCATAACTTCCATAGTGTTAATTCACACCACTGTAATTAGTTAGAAGATCTGGGTGTGATGTAGTGTCTTACCTCTGAGTTCTGACTTTCTGATAGTTTTCAATTCATTTTTTATTAAAAAAGAGATCTTTTAGAAAACTGCTAGAAAACTATTTTTCAAATGTACCAGTAGAATAAAGCTGGAATGTTTCCAGAAAATGAAAAAAATGTTTTATGAGTAGAAAGGCTCAGAAAAAGAGGATTTATTTTTCTGCCACTAGACACAAGAAACAGGGATTACTGGTGTATTTTTTGTTTTCTGGGGAACTCTTAAAGGATCAGCTATTTGTTGTTCCTTCTCATTGGTACATGAAGAACCAAAGCAACAGCTCCCATAATTTTATAATTCCCCTGGCAAACCCACTCATGCAACCATACTCTTATGCCACTGTAGTAGTGGCAAAAGCTAATACAGCAGAACAAAGAGAGTCATTTGGTTTTACAAACTCAGCCAGTGAAGTGCTGCTGCTGAAGTGAACCATGACCACTTCCAAGGCTGTTTGGCTCATGGAACTTCTAGTGTTGGATAGTACCATGTCTGCATGGTTTAGAGATGTGGTTCAGACCAAAGGCGTTATCCAATGCTATTTTATCATAACAGGAACGTCTGCAACAATCGTATGATAGTGACATATGTCTAAACTACTGTCTCTACCAATGCTCCAGCTGATATTTCCCTGGTACAATACCACTGGCTGGAGAAGCAGATTTCATTATTTTAAGAGACAGTTCGGATATTCTTTTTTTCTTGAATGCTGAAATATGAGTTGGAATCCAGCATGTCTGTTGTGGGAGTTGAAAAATTTGCTTCAGCAGAAAACCAGCTGTTACAAAAACCTTTTTTTTATAATCTATTTTCATAGTCTTACGTACTCCTCATGTTGAAAGCTATGATTTTATGTCAATTTTGTAGTCACATCTTCCAGCTGGAATGTTATGGTATACAGGAAAAAATTTGTCCTTATCTTTTCAAATAGCATTGATTCTCTTCTCAGAGGAGTAATGCTTCACAATAAGCTGATTACAAGTTGCTGAGATTTCTGACACATATTTCCATTTTTTCAAGTGTTTTGATCTCATGTATTAGTCTATTTGGAATGTAGAAGTGCCTCTCCTGGACCTTATGTGGTAGAATGGAGAAAAGAAGTTAGGAAAAGGGTATGACTGGTAAGACATACCTGGAGAAAACTTTCCTCAGGAACAGCTTCATAGTTTCCAGCATCACAGGGACTTGAAGAACCAGAGGCCGCACCTATCCTAACATGTTCAATAATGTTTTATGATGCTGCAAATCCATTTTGGACTCCATTTCTCTTTCAGTATCCATAACATTTTGTGCAAGATTCTTCAGAAGTTAACTGTGCCCTGGGTGAAAGATACCATACAGTCCTGTTAAATCTTCCTTCATTCTTTTTCTCTGACTGCTGAATAATGGGCTCTGCTCACATTGCCAACACCATTCATAATTTTGCTGGCATCTGTCATACTATAGTTTCTGTGGAAATGTTCAGTGTCAATAGTATATCTTTAATTTTTCATATGCATCCAAACTCTGTGAGTAATGCACTATATCAATTGTTAAAATTAATGGATTTGGGCAGGTCCAGTATTTCATCATTTGTCTATTGTGAATATTTTGTCTCAGTGCAAGCCTTTGAGCCCTGAGTTCCATTACATTCAACACTAGATATAATTTGTATCATAAACTCAATCCCTTGACATCAATCAAGGGTGACTTCCTTACCATAACAGTGGTACTGGCTAGATCCTCTGCTTAATCGTGCCCTTTGGTTAGTATGAAGCAGTGCTTTTAGGGAGTAGTTGCGGTTCCTCTACAATCTAGTTATCTGAAGCCTGCCAGTCTTTCATCTACCCTAGGAACTGCTGTAACCTCAGTCTAACAGTAACAGGGGAGAAGAAATGAAACCTGTTTTTTCTCTAGGCAACTCTCTTCTGTTTCCTTTGGCAAGTGAAATAAGAGCTTATTAGAACAGATTTATTCCCTACAGGGATATTCTGCTTTTCTTGTGGAAATGGTACAGCCAAAACGAGCCAGATCTCACTTTCTCTGAGCTAGCTGCATAGATCAGAAGACGACACGCAGCTCAGTCCACATTGTGTGAAAACAGTTTAAGGGAGTAGGTAACCAAGGCTAAGTTAAGAAAGCTGTTTTCAGTATCTTTGAACACTACCCACTTTCAGACCCTATTTATTTTCTTGCCTTTTACAATGTGGTAGGAAGTAAAAAAAGAGTAGCTGGGGAGGTAGTTCTGTAGAGCAACCTACACACATGAGCAGTTTTATTTTCAAAGTAAGGGCTAACTTTACATACACCAACTGCATTGGCAGGCACGTGGCTGATGTTTCCTACTGAAAATGTAATGGAAATGGGCTTTAATATATAAAACTGAGATTAGGAAACAGTGTATATAATGCTGGGCTAAATTATGCTGCTTTCATTTTTAGTAGATTGGGAAAGGGGATTAATATGAATTTTATCATGACAAATGTCCCAAAGTCCTTAGAGATGAATAACAGACAGGCAATCAGACCTGACTGTTGACCTACCTAATGCATTTTTTACAAGCTATTACTTCTTTCTCCTGTCACTGAACAGGTGCAACTCAGGAATGCCAAGGATGATTACATACAAATATCAAAAGGAAAAATACTTTTCTTTAAATAGGGCCATGGTTTGTTTCTCTGAGGGAAAGCTCCAATATGTTAGTATCCAAAATAATGCCTTTTTTGAAAGGAATCATAAAATAGATTAGAGTGAAGTCATTCAGCACAGGATGAGATTTAAAACAAGCTGCTATTCAAATCTATGTTATCAGAGACAGGAACAACTTTTGTACAGAAAACCCTTTTCTATCTTCACCAAAAGAGACTACGTTTTTGGATATTAAATGCATGCAATGAAGTACGTACAGTTTCTGCCCAGAATTGCTTGTTTTGTTTGGCAGCTAAGTTCACTGCTTGATCAGCCAACTAGCAAAGCTTCTGGTCCACACTTTAAATAAACTTGAAATTGCTTGTCCTTCAGATTATTAGATTATCATCTTCTAGTTTGGCAAATGACAGTTCCTTTCTGCTAACATTTCAGATAAACTTCCCAGCCTTTAAATCTGTGTTTTATTCATACTTTCATGTGGCCTGTTCCAATGACTGCTTTTTATTGTTTATGTTTCTTTGCTTCTTTCTGCTGTGCTAATTTACCACACAAGCTTTTGCCTTCCTTCAAGACCGTACACACCTTGTTACCTGAGCTATTTCTCTGTCTGTATGTAATCTGAGCTGCAAGTGCTTAGCTTACAGCACAGCTTGAGGTTGGTGGTTTCTGGTCAACAATGCAAAAACCTGGTTGGGCCATCTTATGGATCCTATCTATCTTGCATATCCTTTGCAAGGAAACAAAAATGTGATTGAATAGGAGATACATCAGTACGGTCTTTGGGCAAGTTTAGGATTCACACATAGACTAGAGAAGCTGAATTTTTCCAGGTCTCACAGGTCAGGCATAATTTCATTGCTGGCTTCTGTAAATCATTACTAATGATGCATCAGTGCTTGACTTGTTAGCTGTTCTCATGACAGATTTATCACCTTTCCTGCTCAAGCTATATGCCCTGCAATTTCTACATGAAGCAGTCTATATACTTTAAATTATTCTCTCTCAAAGCCTGCTTTACAATCTTTTTTTATTGCCCTTCCCACAAAATGTAACTCATCAAAGTAAGACCTTTGTTTTAGTTTATGTCTTTTTTTCTGATACTTATGTTCTATGTGCATTTGTGCTATCCCTCTGTCCCACTGCCCAACAGGAAAAAAAGTTTCTCATTAAGTTCTAGATGAAAGAAAATTCACACTGTTCAAAACAGAGCAGAAATGAAAGAGAGGTGGTTGAATGATTGGTAGGGAGAGACCTTCCATCAGGAATTTCAAACCAACATCAATGCTCTCTGTTCAAATCCAGATGCTTCTCCTTGGACAGTTGCTACATTCTCATACATAACTTGACATCATTTATGGTAGCAACATGTTTTCAACATGTTTTTGACATTTTCTCAAGATGTTCCATTTATTTATAAAGGAAGCAAAGTGTAATGAGTCTGGCTGAGATAGAGTTAATTTTCTTCACAGAAGTCTGTGTAGTGCTGTGTATTAGGTAAGTGACCAAAACAGTTTTGATAACACACCAATGTTTTAGCTGTTGCTCCACAGTTCTTAGCATCAAGGCCTTCTCTGTTTTCCACTCTGCAGGAAATAGGGTATTGGTGGGCGAGAGGCTGGAGGCTGGTAACATAGCCTAGACAGCTGACCCAAACTGACCAAAGAGGTATTCCATGCCATATAACATCATGCTCAGCAACAACACTGAGGTGGGGGCAATGCTCTTTTAAACTTTGAACACCTCTCATGTAATGAAACCCATAGCCTTCAAAGAAATTGGCCCCTGAATCTGTGAATATTAATTGCGTTATGCAACACATCATGGTCTTCTGGTAGAATACTGGATAACAAAATGAACCTTTTTCCATAAAATTTAATTTTTCATTTATTTTTCCCACTTATAAAAGGATGGAAATTGTAACAGCTAACAGCAAGAATATATTTTAAAATGATGTAATCAGTTCCTTCCTATTAAAATATTAGTTTATTTAATAAATCATTATCAATCGTTGAACAACTGTTAGGATGGAAAATATCTATTTTATGTAAAACTAACCACTGCTTCTTAAGAATCTGTATAACACTAGGAAAGTGTAGACATTGCAGTAACCTCTGGCAAATTTAAAATATTTATTAAGCCATTCAGAAAGCTTGTACATTGTAATAAGTTACATATCCTTACTAAAAGAAAAAGATCCAATCCATCTGTCTGGGTACTTGACAATTCCATCTACAGTTCTGACAGGCATAATAGCCAAGCTTTGTATAACAAGCAGGAGAACCAGAACAGGCATGTCTTTTTACAGCAAAATCATCATCATGGAAATAACTTTAGATGATTTCATACAGTGCAAAAGAGAAACATGTTCTGGCAACTTCATCTCTGCTGACATTCTCTGCTGACTTTAAGTGGGGTTCCTTTTCCCCCACAATACTGCAGTTTACATTTTAAGTATCGAATAATTTTCTTCAATTAATAATGCAAAGGAAACTTATGTGGTATAGTATGTAAAGTGACCGTTCACTGTCTCTTCGTTCATTAAAAGTAATTTAACAGCCTTTAAATTTACAAAGTTGGCAAATCTGACATATATCACTGTAGTAAGAGGAATTCATTTTGTAAGGAGTTGTGGTTCTTAAGTGGCTGTTATGTGTAAATTGACTTCCTGTGTATGTGACTGTCAGCATAATTGACCCACTCTGTCTGTCTATGAGGAGCAATTCATTAGTTTTATACACCTCTGTGTTAGGATGGGATGAATCACACACGTCTCCATTCATCTCCCCTGATTCAGCATTGTAGATACCTGTGGTTTATCAGATGAATCTGACTTTTTTTTTTTTTTTTAATTTTGTATTTGTTTATGTTTTGGTAAAAACAGAATACTTCTTTACCACTTAAGTCAGTTCAGTTATTAGTACTTGTTTATCAACACAAATATTTATTACCAGTGTATTATGCAAATTCTTGTAACAAGGTATATATTTTGTACTTTTGAAATAACATCATTTGTTGTGGATGTTGCAAAGAATTTTAGAAATGAAATAGTTGATTAGTCCTCTCAACATCACTATGAAACAGATAGGTCCCATTATGATTAAACGATGCCAGTTAATTGCTGCCCTGTGGAATTAAGCTGTTTACACCAGACATCTCAAGCTTCAAAGTGGCTGAATGTCTTAGAGTAATCTGGATCATATAGGAGTGCATGACAAAGTGTTGAACTTCTTGGGAGAGACATTTATTTCTGGTTATGGCTGCAGAGAAGGGAGAGTTTTGTTTGTTGACTTCTTAGCCCATGTACTGGAATTTATCGGTGTCTGGAGGTGGAGTCCAGGTCCACTGGAGAGCTTTGGGAATGCAATTCTGAGAAAACTTCCATGGACAGAAACAGTCCTTATTTCTCAATTTTAGCCTACCACATTTGCATAAGTAGGGCTTCATTAGCTAGTCATAATACATTTTCCATGGTTTACAACTAGGTGAACAATGTGACCTGAATACTACTCACTGGAATAGTAACTGTGTTTCATACACTGGGACCTGCACACATGACATGGACTAAATAGTTTTTAGGGTCCCTTCCAACCGAAGCCATTCTTTGATATGATACAACTGTAGGCATGAGGACTGATGATGTTTCATGACATTTTGTTGTTAGAGGAGACTGGATTCTAAATGACCTGGTCACATCTTACTACATTTGAACAGTAATAAGCAAACAATTTCTGTTTAATATCTGAAAAATAAACCTACTTTATCATGTCTTGCAGGTTTTACTGGGAGGAATAAATCATCTCACAGATGATTCCCACAGCATTAGTAACTTCTGGTTTTGGTTGATTACATGTAACAAGAAGAAATAATGGTATATAAGCAAATGTATGAATGTAATTACCTCAAATGTCTATAAAACTTGTATAGTAGTATTGATTCCCCTTGAATACAGTATTCCAATTGCAATTGCTTCACTGTCAATAATTTTGGTTTTCACTTATTAAAACTCCAGCAGGCAATGCTTTTATAGATGTCAGTAGGTGTATGTTTATGGGTATGAGCCTGTCAGAAAAAATCTGTTTAATGTCTCCAGTTTTTGTAAGTCCTTTTTTATTGTCAGACAGAATTTCCTAGGCGTGGTGATGGGTGTGCTTATGGATTTCACTCCTTTCTTCAGACTGCATGAGACTTGGTATAGATTTGATCAAACATGTAATTTTCACAAATAAGAAAGAATTCATAATCTATCAGAATCCAAGATGTTTCCTTAGATAGTGCTAGCAGTAAATTCACAGACTATAGTCCTAAATGGTTCAATGCTCAAGCTTTGGGTTCCACTGACAGTTTCCAAGGAAATTTTGCAACACCATCTAATTCTTCACTTGATTTTGACTTTTAGGATTTTGAAGCCTAAGGGTTTTGTCAGTTTCTAGGTCCCTTCCCTTCCCTTCCCTTCCCTTCCCTTCCCTTCCCTTCCCTTCCCTTCCCTTCCCTTCCCTTCCCTTCCCTTCCCTTCCCTTCCCTTCCCTTCCCTTCCCTTCCCTTCCCTTCCCTTCCCTTCCCTTCCCTTCCCTTCCCTTCCCTTCCCTTCCCTTCCCTTCCCTTCCCTTCCCTTCCCTTCCCTTCCCTTCCCTTCCCTCTTTCGCTTCCCTTCCCTCTTTCGCTTCCCTTTCCTCTTTCCATTCCATCCCTCTCCTCTCCCTCCCTCTGTACATTTAAATCAGTAAGTGACTTTCTTTCAGTTTCCAAGTACTTCGGGATTAGCCACAGACTTTGTCTGCTTGAGCTGTAGAGAGGAAAGCTTTCTACTTACTTCTCTTCTTCCTTCTGTGTCTTAAACTAAGGTTTGAATTTAGAGCATTTAATGTTAAACCTTCAGCTCGCCTAGGAAAAATGCAGTTGCATTCTACCTCTGGACACTACTGTAATACCATTAGTGATAATTTATGTTATATCTGTGATATTCTTAAGTCACAATAAAGCCATAAATAACCATAAGTAACCATAAAAGAGTAAAGTCATCTTGACATCTGAAAGGGGATCAGAATCGAAAAAGAGAGGGGAATCTAATTCTAATGTCCAAATCTACTCTTTAGTAACCAGAATGACTCTGTTTGTGCTGTATTGAGGTTTTGCCTAAAAGGAATTATAGGAAGGCTGAAATACTTCTGGCCATGTTGTTTTCTTCCCTTTCCTACACTACTGCTTTTTATCCATAATTTCTTTCCTTGCCACTCTTGATTTCCATTTGCCTTATTCATGCTGCTGCCCTTGATAGCTCCCAGCTTCTGACTCAGTGGAAAAATCCCTGACTGAAGTGCCTCCCTCAAAGAATGTTCTAAAACTTCTCATCAAGGAAAAAAGTGCATAACTTTAACATGCAAATAATCCCCGTAATTTTAGAGAGAAACCTTAAGATCAAGCACATGCATACAATTTTCTGTAACTGTACATATATAATAATCCTAATCAAATAGATTGCAAGCTTGATGAAAGATTGCTTTGTGATTCTGTAAAAAAATCATTTTGTTTTGTCTTTTCAAAGCATAATTAAACATATGTACTTTTCTTAATGTCTTACTTGATCCTTCATCGTATGATCATTTTTTGTTAATGATTAAAGAGTTTTAAAAGTAAACAGCAGAAATATCGAGCATAGGTTACTGAGACATGAATTCTCTGTGAATTCATAGATTCTATGAAAGATCCTTCTCTATACAGTATTGTTGCTTGCCAGAAAGCACAATCCCAGTAATCTTACCTTGATTTTATTTATTTTAAATTCTATTCACATGGCTAGCAAAATTCTTTTGATAGACTTCATCAGTTTTAACTAGATTTAACTAGTGCATTGTGGAACAGATATCATGTTAATGTATTCTGTCGTGTTTAGTTTTTATTTTATTTTCACTTGATTCCCCTCCTGCTTGAAAAAATTAAAATTAGCCAATGGTTGCACCCTGTCAGTTTCTGGATCCCTTCCCTTCCCTTCCCTTCCCTTCCCTTCCCTTCCCTTCCCTTCCCTTCCCTTCCCTTCCCTTCCCTTCCCTTCCCTTCCCTTCCCTTCCCTTCCCTTCCCTTCCCTTCCCTTCCCTTCCCTTCCCTTCCCTTCCCTTCCCTTCCCTTCCCTTCCCTTCCCTTCCCTTCCCTTCCCTTCCCTTCCCTTCCCTTCCCTTCCCTTCCCTTCCCTTCCCTTCCCTTCCCATTTTTGTTCTGCAATCATCACATTTAATAATTATACTGAACTATATAAATCAAGTCTTTCCTGCCTCTTTCTTGCTGCTATTTTTAATTATTTCTAGAACCTCAGTGACTCAGGGCTCCATTCATTCATCTGAGCCTACTGCTTTGAGGAACACATAACTGCCAGCCCCTTTAAGTTGCTCTGGGTTAGAGTTTGCCTTTGTGTGAGAGAAACCTCTTCTCCTTATTTACTTCACAATTATTGCTGTTTCATGTCCCCAGCTGGGGTATGTGGCTTAATTGTAACTGCCAGGTTGGACTACTTAGATTGGACATCATTAGCTAAATATGAGACAAAGCTTTTTATTCTGGAAAGTGATTTATAGCAATTCTTTTCTCTGGCCTAGATTTATGATGTTTTATGTTACTTTTTTAAAAGGGTCCCTCTACTTATTTTCCAAACCAACTTTTAAACGGTTCAGAAGACGGTTTGTTGTCTGGATAGGTAGGGAAAAGATCATTCTTAAATCAGTTTTTCCTACGTTTGTTTTCCCACACTTGACCCATCATTTTCAGGTCAGCTGCTTTTTGCCATGTTACCTACCTGTGTCTGTATCAGACCGGAAGTTAAACATATATAAAAATGAAACACATAGAGGAAAACTCACTGTTACAAGAATTCCACAGGTCTGTTCTTATTTTTGGCTAGTTTTGTACCAGTTGAAGCAAATATCTTGCCTTGTTTGTCCTTGCATACAGATTTGAAGGAGATGACAGTCTAGCCCTGAACCTCACAGCAGAGACTAAGACAAGGAGTCAGAAAAGGAGACAAAGTCCGGGGGCTTCTCTGTAGGATACCCTTTTGTGATATATGAGCTGGCAGTCTCAGAAGAAAGCTGTGTATAGAACTCTTCCTGGAGACCTCTTATGTTGCTGAGAAATTAGCTGCTGAAGGTTCCACTCATAGATGTCTTATCCTGACAACCTGCAGAGATGGAGTTCTTTATAACTGCTTTGGAGTGGAAGAAAGGGAGGGAAGTAAGCAACTTGTCTCCCTAAAGAAGAGATAAAATCTTAGCATTATTGATTCCTGTAGTCTTAGTGATTTGATTACAGCCAGGGCTTTACAGTGAGCAAGGCATAGAAAAATCAAATGTCACAAGTGGTCTGCTTGGATCAATAATATGGTTGGGGCCTTCTGAAATATGGACTCAGTACTCTTGCATTAATTTTTTTCCTCTGTCCCTTGATGATTCCACTGACTGTAATATTCCTGTACTGTGGGTTGGTCTTGATTCTGTTAGATAGAGGATAACAGACAGGATAGATGACTGATGGAATTGATCTGGAAATGACCAAGCGAGTTGCCCAACTGTAGGCATCTCCTTACATATGCAAACAAGCACCTGCTGCTTAGCCTCCTTGCTTCCTCAGGGAAGCATGGATCTTTTACAGTTTTTGCATTATGCATGCACCCTCAGAAATATTAAGTGGCAACAGATACCTTCACTTAAAAAGGTGAGCTAAGCCTAAAATGTCTGTATTATAGTAATTCAAACAGTGTATAGTTAAATGAATAAAATTTCAAATATTGAAAGTCGAGTCTGAAGGAAAAGATCTCATCTAAGGCTAATATTAATTCTAACCTACCCAAAGTTTTTCCTTGAAATGAAAGCATTACTTTTGCTAAAGCAATTCCTTTCTATTTATTTTCAGTCCTTTTTTTTTTTGGTTGTGAGGTACCAGCCCCACCTAGTGAATGATTAATGAATTCTTACAATACAGCACACCAGAAATGTTATAAGGAAATGCTCATTTTTTCTAGACTATGTAGTCTGTTTCTCCAGCTAAAGATCTTGGTAATTCTTAACTTCATCAAAGCTTTATGTTAAGATTACTGGTGGAAGTGCAATTAAAATCAGAATCAATCAGGCTCAATGGCTTGATGTCATGTGTTACAAGATTAGTTATAGCCCTCAACGGTTTTAGCATTGTGATACGATTCAGAGTAAATAGAGCATCAAAGCAATACAATTTTTGGACCATGGAAGGGAGAAAGAATATTGATGTGTTTTCCAAAACTGTCAAAGAGAAAAATATGCTAACATGTAAAATACATCACTTAACTAGGTACTTATACCGTAATCAATGCAGTGACATATAATTGGGACACAAAGTAGTATAAGCAAGTTTAAAGTATTGGGCCTGATTTTTGGTTGGAATAAATTGAAACAAGTTGGAATAAATTAGAATAATCTTCTTTGGCTTGAGGCATGGCTTTTATACATCTGGGAACATGCCTTGCTAATACTTGAAGGAAAGGTCTTGGTGATAGAACCAAATTATTCCTGCTGTTCCACCCAAACAGTTCATAGTTCATACACCCTTTGAAGAATTTAGAACAGTGTGAGCTAGATTTTAATTTAGATTAATTTTAAATTGTAAAAAATGACTTTTTTTTTTTTTTTTAAACTATGATTTTTCTTTCTGTGGCAGCAGAATACCTTGGAACATATTCTAAACTCTGAACTCCTGAAATCACTTGAAGTGACATTTTAAGGAATTTAAAGAATTCATCTAGAAGGTTTGTCTTTCTGGGTTTTCTCTGTAGTCCTTCACCTCCTCCTTCTGACAGGAGGTTTAGTACAAATCAGGTTCTGAAAGCACTAGAAAGCATGTTGACCATTACTAAAAGAAGATAAAGAACATGGGTCTGTAGCTGTGGGCTACAGGTCTCAGCAGCATAAGTAAGATGAAGCAGTGTCCCTCTAGACACTGTGTAGTACACAGGGAGGAGGGATAATACAGAGAGAGCCAAGGGAAATAAATTAAACCACTTAAAAAGGATTCCAAAGGTTACCTGTTCATAAACAGGCCAATAATATCTATTCATTTCATTTAACAAATCTCAATTAAACAAACTTCAAATAAACTTAGAATCACAGAGGTCACCTGGTCCAACCGCCCTGCTCGAGTTCATTTTGCTGCAGGTCGTTCCATGTGTCATGCCATGACAATGGCAAATCTAGATTCTGCTGCTGCTGCTGAGAGCTAAGCCTAGTTCCGAGGCATGCAGGGACAAGAAGTAATCTTCCTGATGGAAGAGTGTCACGCCTTTTGTTTCAGTAAGAGTTATGTATGAAACTCAGATAGCATTAAATGTTTGGCACTGCATGGGAACATTCGGGTAACACACCTAATTTATTCCCCACTTTCTCCATCAAGCTGAACAAAATGAGTATCTTCAGCTAGTAGTCATAAATAAAGGCTTCTAGTCCTTTTACCATATTTGTTGTTCTCCTTTGGACACATTCTAATATTTTATATCCTTCTTATATTTTGTACCCCAAAACTGCACACAGTACTCACACCAGGCCGATGGCTCTATGTCCAGGTGGAAGCCAGTGATTAGTGGTGTCCCACAGTGGTCTGTCCTGGTCCCAGTACTATTTAATGTCTTTATCAGTGATATAGACAGTGGGTTCGAGTGCATCCTCAGCAAATTTGCAGACAACACCAAGCTGAGTGGTGCAGTTGATAAAAACAGAAGGAAGGGATGCCATCCAAAGGGACCTGGGTAAGCTGAAGAAGGGGGCCCATGTGAACCTAATGAGGTTCAACAGGGCCAACTGCAAGGTGCTGCACCTGGCTCAGGGCAATCCCAGACATGAGTACAGACTGGGAGAAGATCTCACTGAGAGCAGCCCTGTGGAGAAGGACATGGGGGTTCTGGTGGATGAAAGGCTTGACATGAGAAGGCCAACTGCATCCTGGGCTGCATCAACAGAGGAGTAGTCAGCAGGTTGAGGGAGGTGATTGTTCCCCTCTGCTTTGCCCTCATGAGGCCCCACCTGGAGTTCTGCATCCAGGTTTGGGGCCTCCAACACAAGGTGGATGTGGATATATTAGAATGGGTCCAGAGGAGGTCCATGAAGATGATCAGGGGGCTGGAGCACCTATGAAGAAAGTCTGAGAGAGCTGGGGCTGTTCAGTCAGGAGAAGGGAAGGCTCCAGGTAGACCTCATTGCAGCCTTTCAGAACTTAAAGGGGGATTATAGAAAAGATGGTGAGTGACTTACATTTACACAGCCAGATAGGGATAGGACAAGGGGTAATGGTTTTAAACTAAAAGAGGAAACAGTTAGATTAGAGATTAAGAGGAAATTCTCCTCTCAGAGGGTGGTGAGGCATTGGAACAGATTGCCCTAGGAAGATGTGGATGCCCCATACCTGCAGATGTTCAAGGCCAGGTTGGATGCTTTGGGAAACCTGATCTAGTAGGTGGCATCCCTGCCCATGGCAGGGGGTTGGAACTGGGTGATCTTTAAGGTCCATTCCAACCCAAACCACTCTATGATTCTATGATTTTATGATACCCAAGGTGAGGCTGCACCAGTGCTCAGTATGGAGAGGCAATTTCTTCTTTCAACTAGCTAGCTTTACTATTCATAATGCTCCCCAGGATGCAATTGGCTCTTTTTGCTGCCAGGGCACATATGTTAACTCATATTGACTCATCAACCAAAGCCCCCAGATCTCTCTCTGCAGGGCTTCTCTACAGCCACTTGTCCCCTGGTCTGTATGTACATCCAAGATTTCATCATCCTGGGTACAGAATTTAGCATTTGTTCTTAATAAATTTCTTATGGTTGATGGTTGTCTGGCATTCTTACCTGTCAAGATCTCTCTGTAGGGCCTCTCTACCTTCAAAGGAATTGATGTCTCCTTACCATTTATTATTCTTCCATATTATTATTCTTCCAAATTATTATTTATTATTCTTCCAATTTATTATTCTTCCAATTTAATATTCTTCTGATTTAATATTTATTATATATTATAATTTATAATCTATTATTTTTTATTCATATGTTCAGTGTGCACTCAACTCCTGTGTCTAGGTCAATGATAAAATCTTTGAAGATAACTGGCCTTAAAACTGAATCCTGGGGAACACTAGTGATCACCAGCCTGATTTTACTACATTTACTACAACTCTTTGAGCCTTACCTTTCAGCCAATATTTACCAATCATATTGCATACATGTCTAGTTGTATGCTGGACATTTTTTCCAGAAGGATACTGAGAGAGAATATCAAAAGCTTTGACAAAATCCCCATCAAAACCCATCCACTGCCTTCCCCTTGTCCACTAAGTGGGAAACCTTTTCATAAAAGGATATTAAGTAGGTAAGGCATGACTTTGCCTTCATGAACCTGTGTTGTTTTTGACTGATGACTGCATTGTCTTTAAAGGGTTTTTCAGTAACTCCCTCTATTGGGTTTACATGTCAAGTTTTTGGTAGCAGGGGGGCTGCAGGGGTGGCCTCTGTGAGCAGAGCCCAGCATCTGCCCCATACGAGGTAAGGGCCACTTGCAGCTTGCTCCAAAGGGACCCGCCACCACCCAGAGCTGAGACAGTGAGTGATACTAGTTGGGTGCTTGGAGACCAGTTTGAAGAAAGAGGGAAAAACAAAACAAAACAAAACAAAACAAAAAACCTGCTGTGCAACAGCAGCTGGGATCGAGGAGTGAGAACCAGCCCTGCAGACCCCAAGGTCCATGCAGCAGGGGGGCAGGAGGTGCTCCAGGCATGCAGCAGCAGTTCTCCTGCGGCCTGTGGAGCAGGCTGTCCCCCTGCAGCCCATGGGTCCCACATGGAGCAGATCTCCATGCTGCACCCCATGGAGGAGCCCCCGGTGGAGCAGGTGGATGTGGCCTGGAGGAGGCTGCAGCCCATGGAGAGCCCCTGCAGGAGCAGGCCCCGGGCCAGAGCTGCAGCCCATGGAGAGGAGCTCACACAGGAGCAGGGGGTCTGGGGGGAGCTGCCGCCCACCCGTGGGGAACCCGTGCTGGAGCAGTTTGCTCCTGATGGATGGATCCTGTGTTATGGAGCCATGTGGGTGCAGTTCCTGAAGAGCTGCTGCCTGTGGGCAGTCCCCGCAGGCTCAGTTCAGGAAGGACGGCATCCTGTGGGAGGGACCCCATGGGGAGCAGAGGCAGAGAGGGACGGTGAAGGAGCAGTGGAGACGAAGCATCAGGGACTGAACGCAGCCCCCATCCCCCTGTCCTGCTCAGGGGAAGGAGGTAGAATAGGGTGGGTGTGGGGAAAGGTGGTTTTAGTTTGGTTTTAGTTTCTCACTGTTAATAACAGGCAATAAATTATTTTAATCTCCCTATGCTGAGTCTGTTTTGCCTGTGACAGTAATTGGTGTGTGATCTCCCTGTCCTTATCTCAACCCTTGAGCCCTTTTCATTGTATTTTCTCTCCCCTTCCATTTGAGAAAGGGGAGTGATAGATAGGTTGTGGTGGAGCATAGATGCCCAGCTGGATAAAACCACCATATTCCCAGAATAATCTGCTAATTTTACCAGGCACCAAAGTGAGACTGACAAAGACTTAAAAGATCTCATGGGATTTGAATATTTTAGGTTAGTAGTTTATCCATTTCTGGCCTCACTGGAGCTAGGCTGGAGTGGTACAGGGTTAGGATGGTAGACAAGCTTCTTCAGCTGCTTCCCTGTCACTGGCCATATGTCAAATTGTTGCTTCAAAGAGGAGAAAGAGTGCAAGTGATATGGCTTGCCCTGGGCTTTCTATTTTGAAAAATTTCAGTGACCCTTTAAGACTTTACAAAATATCATGTTGAGTTGAAGAAGCGCATTTTGGCTTAGGTTGCCTGGCACTCCTCAGTATCCTAGTTGCAGCCCAGTGTTGTGTTTGCATGGTGCTTCTCAGTGGAGGAGGTGGTATCCCGCTCTGTGGTGACGGCACAAGAGAGTAAGATTTACAGACTGATATAGCATCCTCTGTTTCATGCTTATGATTAATGGAAATTGAAAACTTTTGCATGGCATAGAGGAAGATGCAGTTAAGCGGATGGTTATTCTTCTGGTAGTTTGCTTAGACTTCATAATGATAATCCGTACTTAGCTTATCAGTCATATGGACCGGTGAGTAAGTGTTTGGAAGTTTGGTCTCAGTATGGGAATAAGGAACTTAGGAAACACATCAGCTTGCATTACAAATGTAAAGGACAGAACCATTCAAAACTACTTCATAGATAACAAACAGGAAGCATGAATATGAACAAATATGAGTGTAATGATTCAAAAAGTCCGGGCTAAAGTTCCTCATTCACTGTGTCCGATTATTTCCAGACACTTGGTAAGTCTTTCAGTAATGATCTATTGCTTTTAAGAAAGAGTAAAAGCTGTTTTTCCTATGTTGTTAAGCATTTGTTGTGCATTTGTGATGTATGTGGAAGTTGAGGAAATTTCTGTTTTGTTATCTTCTAAGATAAGCTAGGATGAATAGTTTTAGAAGAAATAGTTATGCATTCTTTGGCCTATTTGTATTGGGGATGTAAAACTGGGGTGGCTGAACACAACAAAAGAAATCAGAGCAAATGTACTGGCAAATGTAATAGTTCAAATCCAGGACTAGAACATTGCAAGACTCAAATGGTTAATCAAAGATAAAAAAGACTATTTAGCAAATCATATTTAATTATTCTGTACAAATTTACATGCCACTCACATTTCCATTTCATTATCTATGAATAAAATCTGATTAAATACGAACGTGAGTTGATTGTACCGGTTTTGACGTGGCAGTGCCACCTGCTGTTACATTATGCAATTTATATAGATTTTTTTTGAGTAACTTAGAGGTTTACATATACTTTGAAAAGATAGACACACAGGAAAACTTAGGAGCTGTGATGCTAAGGTGGTATATGGAGTTATGCTGTCATTCTCATATTGTATTTGGGAAGTGGATTAATTTCATTCTGAGGGACTGAAGGACGCACGTTCCTCTGGGAGATGACTGATTAATGTTATATCTCTTAATGGCCTATTGAAGATGGAGTCCTCTGGTAGAATTATGGAATCCATGACATTTCCTTCTCATTTGATTTAGGACCTCACCTAAAATGACACCTTAGGGTGTCCTTACAGATTAGAATTTAGGCATCTGTAACGAATTTTAAGAAACTAGAGTATGGATTATATCATCCGCAGGAACAGTTGAACTTCTCATTCTTCATTCTCCATCATCCTTTTTAACTTTCTCTAGTTCTGTTTTATCCCTTTAGAAATGTAGAGTGGGAAGGGACCAAAACAGCAGAAGATGCCCCATCAGGGATTCACCTTGGAATTATAATGATCTGCTCTATTTTCTCTTTTTTCTCTTATTTCTCTTTTTTACACTTTTTAAGATTCTCTGTGGCTTTTGACCTCTACTGAGCTCATGTTTTCATAAGTACTGTTAAAATACCAAGATGTCTTTCTTGGGTGATAATATCTAATTCAGAATCCTATACTCCTACAATGTAAATGTAAGGTAAGACTGTGAGTTTTTTGTTGTTGTTGTTGTTTGTTTGTTTGTTTGTTTTTTGTTTTTTGTTTTTTCTTCCAGTTTGCATTAGTTTATTCGATCTCGATTGACTTTCATATGTCATTGTATTGCTTACCACTATGAGATCCTTCTGTTATTTCCTCAACCTGACCCATTGGGCAGTTCCTTTTCTGTCCCTGAATAGCTTGCTGACATAAGAAAACTGTGTTACTTTATTATATTTTTTCTGTTTTCCATGTGTTGAATAGTCCAAGCCTGAAAAAACTAGTATGCAATTCTTATTTTTGTTTGACTTTGTTTCCTAGCTTGAAAAAAGATCTTTATTCATACAAGGACTTCCATCTTACTTCATGGCAGCTTGTTGTCTGTGACTGGCTTTGGTGAACAACCCTGTTGAATGCTTTCTCAGGATTCAAGCACATTATACCAAATGGATTTTCTCCAACTGATTTGTGAGATATGGCTTCTCTTTACAAACATATGTTGATTCTTCCTTAAGATATCTTCATCCACACGTCTACTAACGAATTCTACTGTTCATTATACTTTCCAAGAATTTGCTTTGTATGATTTCAGATTTACTTCTCTGGAGTTCTGAGAGCCCTTTTAAAATTTTGTCATTGTGTTTACCACTTTCTGCACTAGATACTGAGACAGTTTTAAGCACATGGTTACACATGGCAGTGAATTGATTTCCTTTAGAACTTGTGGGGAATGGTATCACTTCTTTTTTGCTGTCTTCGCAGCCTAGCTGCTCCATTTACAGTGTCTAAAAATGTAATCTCAGAATTGTCTCCTGATGTGATGTCTCATAATTATGTGTGAGCAATTCCACAGTCTGTCTCTTACTTTTGCAACTTTTTAGACCTATCTCAGCATGTCACAGCATGTCATCTGATGCTGTCTTGGTCATGCACTAGTACTATAGTGATATTATTACCTGTAAAGAATATTCTGTGTTATAAACCGATACTGTCAATTAATTTATTGCCTTTGACTCTAATCAATATTTTATAAATTGCTGCTCTGTTACTAGTAGAGCAGTGTATGTCTGTCCTATGTAGTTGTGTCCTGGAATGGAAATGCATTGGCAAAAATAATATATGCTAATAATGTGATTTTTAGAATCAGTGGGCTTCAGCGATAAGCATTTTTGAAAGTGCAATGAAGCATTTATCTGCATTTGCAGACACCTGTCTAGATGCATATGAAATTGCAAATGCAAGAAAGACATTTTCTTGCCTTACCAAATAAGGATTTCTGTAGTCATAGCCAAGTTTATGTTATTCAAGCTATGGTTACTGGCAATAAAATATTTTTTTAATGCACTATAATTCAAATAGAATTACTCAAAGGATTAATAATAAACATTAGGAAACTTCAGAGAGCTTCATGTGTTCCATTTCCTTGGGATATTTTCTTTAACAGTGGACATTTCCAAGAACAAATAAGCAGATTTTCCTCCTTTTCACTTACTGTGCTTTCAAACTAAGACAAGTATTGTCCTATCTTCTTATGTCCATCCTCCTTTGTTCTTAGGACTCTCTAGACAAGCTCTTGTCTTCCCAGTTATTTGCTTATGTAAAATCTTGAGAATTCCTCATCCTTATTGCTGACAAGCCTATGTTGCTGATGAGGTTAAAAATTCTCAGACTAATGGAGTTTATGCATACCTTAGCCGTAGTCATAATTTTTCTACTACTGAAGTTTCTTTAGCGGTATTTTAATTCTTAGCAGTTGCAGAGGGCTTTGGGTAAAATTCTCACATAAAATTCTCACACCAGAGTACATAGAGAATCTGAGATTACATTCTAAATTAAATTTACTTATATGCATTCTGTTTGTAGCAATGGTTTCCATAAAATCACAACATGTGACAGGGTCTTGTTAGACTTGTTTACTCATAGGTTCTCACAGCATTAGGTGCTAAGGATATTTTTGAAAATGGAAATTATTTCTCCAATATTTTATTCCATTTTGTTGTTGTTGTTGTTTTTAATTTCTCTTAATGCTTTAACAGGTTCACCCTTAAGTGAATAATTTCCCTGTGCATAGATGAACTGAAGTGAGAGAGCCAAATCATGAGAAAACCAAACTGTTTGTCTAGACAACCTTTAGCTGATTGCTTAGGGGAGGAGTGGGAGAACATTTTAATTTTTCTTTAATCATGTAGTTTGGTGTTGGTTTTTGCCAAACTCGCTCTGGAGGGAAACTATTTGCTGAATAAATTACTTTCTTTGGCAAGTTAAAATGGGTATATTTTTCTGATGCTGTCCAAAGAAACAAGGATACCAAGCAACAGTTCTCTCCTAATAGTTGTAGTGTACATGAGCCTTCCACCCCACAGAAGAGAAAAGTTTTATGGTTTCACGCATTAAGAGGAAGAGAAAATTTGATAAGAAGGTAAGGTATCTGCATACTGAATAGCTCATGTTTGACGCACAAGGATATTTGGAAGAAAAACACAAATGTGTGATTGTGTAGCCATTTTTCCCTCTGTAAGAGGGAAATTCAAGTTTATAGAAGCTCCAGTTACCTTTAGAAACACTTGGATCATACCTAATGAAGCTGATTATTTCCCACAAACCTGAAACATTCTGCATCATCCCACAGCTTCCTCTGCTGGCTGAGGGGAGGATTTGGGCTTTCAGGAAAAAAAAAAAAAAAAAAAAAAAAAAAAAAAAAAAAAAAGAGGAATTAAACAGATTTTATGTATTTAGAGTATAGGCAGCCACTACCATTTGACATGTGTTTTCCATAAACTGTCTACAGCCCACTTGTGTATTTGTGTATGGATACAATAGTTGAAACATTTATTGTTGGCTTGGATGTGTTCACAAGCACTAATCTCATAGCTCAAGTGAGGTGAACACACATCAGAGATTTATTACCATTTGTGTTGACATATACCTATGGTAGAGCAAACAACGAAGAAGGAATGCAGATGCCTGACAGTGTAAGAGACACAGTGCAGAGCAGAGAGAAATTTCTGTAGAACAGTGGGTGGCACTGTGCACATGTGCTAAAAAAATTCCTCTCTCTCTCTAACCACTAATATGTGCAGTGTTAGAAAGGCAAAATGAAGGTGACACTATATATAGTACAACATTTTATCCATAAAGAACAGGGCTAATATTTTCTATTTACACATATTTAATACTAGATCTTCATCTTAGGCAAATAATGATGATGGTGATGATTATACTTTACAGCTCCATTAAGCCCATTTTTGGGGGATATCAAAGAACCCTGCAAACATTACAGCATAACATATTCCAGTGAGACAGATAAACACAATTCCTTTTTTGACAGGAGGAGATTCAGAATTGTTTTTGTTCTGGTTCTTTGATATCTGGGGGAGTGTGCCGGCTCCTGCAGCATGCTTAGCCACCGTACTTCATTTTAGTGTTGTCCATGGCACGGGACCACACAGCTGAGGACGGACAGGCTGGCTGCCAGAGAGCAGCTCACATGGGGAAAGATGGGTTATAGCACACAGTAGCAACTCTTTTCTTCTCTCTGCTATCCCCCAGTGCTCTTTGTTTTGCTGCAGGAAGCAGTGTGATTGCCTTTGCTCTTCTTAGACAGAAGCATTACGTTTGGATATCAACGTGACAAAATACACCCTGTATTTTCTAGTGGTGACCAAGGTGCAAAACTGTGGATATTTGTTTCACTAAATAATCTTCAAATAGTAGAAGAAAAGGCTGTATTTGCACGTATCTCTTCCTTATTCATAGGTATGAATTATTTCTTGTGTAGACCTAATAGAAATTGCAGCTCTCGTATGAATATATTGAAAATTCTGGAGATACTCCTTTGTATAGGCACAATGAAGCTGACTTTTTTTCACAACATGAATAAATCCAGAATTAAAATGCATTCGGTTAAAAGAAATATTCTTTTATTCTTTGCTAAAAATACATAGGCATTACAAAAAGATTAATAATTCAAACTAATCTTAGTCAACTAATGAAAGAGTGGGCAACCTAAAAACCACATCTGTTAGTTACACTGTGCCAGATATTTAATGCATGACATGCCCAGCACATAAAAAAAAGACAATTAACAATTCAGATGGGTTTCCAGACTACTACACAATGATCTGATGAAAGTACACATTCAGATCATGCATCTTTTTCTGCAGCTCTCCTCAGCAAACTACATACCACTGAGAATGCGAAACATGGCCAGAGCTAATATAATAAAGACGAGCAAATTAAATCTTTCAGTAATTTAAGGAACTGATTCTTCACAGCCAAGTAATGCTCCAAACAATTTCCCCCTTGGCATAACAACATCAATGAGGTTGAAATTAGTGACCTAATGCTATGAAACTTAGTCAAGGTGTAATTTCTCTTGTGTACAGGTGAGAACCTAGACATATGACAGTGTAATGTATTTACAATAAGTGTTTGTAGTGGTCTAACTATTAAGAGTGGTGGACTGCTCATTTTCATAACAATGACTAGGCAACTCAGTTACAAGCAAGGAAACTGTGGAAACCTCTGTTAGTGGAGCCACAGCCCAGAAGACATGCTAAAGAAACCAAATTTAGTTGACTTGAAGACTTGGGGGAGTTCTGTCTGGTGTAGATACACACAGAAAACACACGTCTGACTGCATGGATCCACAAGGAAAGTTCCCCAGTGGGCACCGCTCCCTCCTCACACTCCCTTCTCATGGTCCACTGACACACACACAGCCTGGGGTCCCTCAAACCCAAGACCTGTCTGGCCAGGTTGTGTTGACCCTGACTCTCTGCCCAGGCTCTAGGCTCCAGCTAGGCCTCCTAGGCCTCCAGCTTCCAGCTTTGTCAAACCTGGTTTTGTCTGAGCTGGTTAGCCCATACTGAAGTTCAGTAGCAAATGATTCCTCAGCCACCTCACACAGCAGAGAGGCAGGTTTCACAGCAGGCAGGTGCAGGGCTTGGCCAGAAAAGTATACCAAAAAAGCTCATTTACATGTGAGGCACTGGTTTTACCTCACCTCCTCTGTTTCTCTTGCTTCTTTCTCCACCCGTGGGCCCACGGGCATGACCTCTCAGTGTGCACACAGTGTGGAGGGGTTGGCTTCCAGCTGGTTAAGATAATTAGCACATTTGGGATGAAACCAGTGCTGGAATAAGTGACTGCTTTGGGGTGAAGTAGGATAAACAACATTATAGAACAGCATGGACTATATTTTTACCATTTCCAATGGAGAACTGCAAAGAAATCCTATTGCTGCTTTTCATATTTTGGATGAATGTGTGTTAATCAAAACAGTTAATGTACTGTCATGATGGCACACAGCATTGTGCTAAAACACCTGTCCAGGGGAATGGGAAAAGAAAGAGGCTGATGCTTCAGGAGTTCTGAAGGGGGGACACACAGATTAATTTAGTGTTGTTGTTGTTGTTGTTGTTGTTGTTGTTGCTGTTTTTCCTACACACTAGCTGTAGAAAAAAATGTGACTGTAAAATGATCCAGCCTACTTAAAACAAATTTCTGTTACCTTCACTGAGAGTATTGGGAGCCAATACCACAGGTCAAATACCTCCATCCACATCCTGCATTTGGGATTCAGAATACTTCATTTTCCTCTGAGAATTAACAAGACATAATTATGCACAGTAAAAGGACCCTTTTTTGCACAATGTTCTATAAACTAATGACATTATCTGGGTTCAGGTGTCTGGGCTGCCCAGATCATCTTTGCCTTCTCCCAAAGTAATAACTAAATAAATAAATCAGGACTGGACAGTATTTAATGGTAAGCTCAAGTCAGCCTCCAGCTAACCTATGTCTTTTGAGTGCTTCTCCAATAAGAACGGACTAAATGATTTCTGAATAAATTTTCTATCCAGAAAATGATTACATGGAAGGGAAATATCACCACCATGTCAAATGAAATTAGCAGTAGTCCTGACACATCTAAACGTTCATGTTTTTTTTTTTTTTTTTTTTTTTTTTTTTTTTTTTTTTTTTTTTTCCAGGAATGTTAATAGGCTTCAGTGCTTTTCCCCCTAAGCCTGGATTGTGATGAGTGTTCTTATCTTACCAGAAAAGGTATCTCTAAAAACGCTGGGTGGTGCGTGACAGATGGACCCAAGGGATTACCAAGTTAAGGAGAAGAGTATTTAATAAGGTAGGTATATAAGAAAAATTGTCTTGGAAAGTAGGCAGACTACTCTGCTGCTTCAAATAATAAGAATAATAAGTAGGTTTTGGATATGTAAATCCAAACTTAAAACAGAGTGTAGGCTGGTGAGATTTCATTTTTTATTAACTTCTTAGGAAGTTCCATTGTTGTTCTTTCAGCAGTGACATTGACATTAATTTTATTTTGCTAACTGCAGTGTGTGACATATATTCAAAGAAGGCTCTTTCCTGAAGTTTTTTGCCTAGTTCTAGTTAAAACTGAATTTCATTTCTACCAAATAATTCATTATCTATGTCTCTGATGTGTCTGGGTTAGAAAATAACAAGTACCACATTCTAGGAAGTCTGTATTGAGTGGAAAGCAAATAACTCTTTTTCTTAGATTCCCCTGATTCTTTTTTTTTTTTTTTTTTTTTTTTTTGTATTCTAAAATCTTTCTGAAAGTTGTCAGGAAGTTCTCTAAGATCACTGGTTGAAGGATGTTATAAAAACACACAAATACGTAGTTGTTACAGAATGTAGTCACCTCTCCTGCTTTTTCCCAGATTCACAGAAACCTACTTTATGATTGATTAAATATTTCAGCTCCAGTTTGGCATTTAATCTGTCTCAGCTGTCAGTATTTCTGAGTGCAGTTTAAATAATTTTTCTCACTTAATTTAACAAGTTCCTATGTAACAACTGAAATCACCTGAAAAGGAAAATTCGCCAGCCTGATTGAATGTGAGGATACAGTTAATAAGGAAGCTCTATCTATATAGTCCCTCTTGGGGGGCAATGAAGAGTACAATTTCGTAAATATTTTTTAGAGTAAACCCTAGCAATGGACAATAACAGTGAGACATCTAATTCTACACACAGTAGATTCCTTAAACATCCAAAGCCAGATACATTCCTATAATTTAAGGTCATAGCAAGAATTTCTCATTTGTCTTAAAATGTAGCCTTCAATTCAGATAGCCTCAGAGATACCTTACAAATATTCCAAGTATGTTTTAATATGAAAGAGTACAACTAATTTACAGTCTCTGAGTGGGATTCAAAACCAGTGAAGACCTAGGCTCAGCTGTTCCTGTTGACTGCTTTGATAGTGGAGATCAATGGGTAACCACCTGGCTTCGAGTAATCTTCCAGAAGCACTTATCTCCGTCTGTTGTCTTTAGAAGGAGTCTAAAGGGCAGTCATGAGTTAGGTCCCTTTCCACGTCTAAGTGAGATGGAATGGCTTAAATGGTAAATGCTGATTTACTGTAAAAGCTTTTGAAAACAATTGTCTTTCAAATGTGCAGAATCGGACAGCTACAAGCACTATATGTAATACAACTTCATTTGAAACTGCAGATTAGTTATACACCAAAGTTCATCATCTGGAGATTTTTCCACCCAGAAGACATGTAACTTCTTGATGTGCCATTTCAAACTAGTATACCAGCAAGTAGTATGTTTTTGTTTGTGGTAGTTCTGCATACTTTGCCTTAGAATACATTGGTCTTATTCTGTTCTTGCTGTAGAGGGAAGCTTAGATATGCAATCATTGTAGTGTTTTGTATCACATAAATTGATGAAAAATGGGGCTTCAGTATGAAGGTAAGGTTGGATGGAGCTGTGGGCAACCTGATCTAGTGGGAGGTATTCCTGCCCATTTCAGGGGGGGGTGTGTGTGTGGAATTAGATGATCTTTAAGGTCCATTCCAACCCAAACTATTCTATGATTCTGTGATTCTATGACCCAGAATCATAGTTTCCACTGGCCATGCAAAAACAAATTTATGTACTCCTTAATCATTCTTAATAGATGCATCTTTTACTTCTGCTTATAATCCAGCTACAAGGGACATGTTGTCCCTAAGTAATACATCCCATTCCTTTTATCCTCTGTGCTAAAAAGCTTTTTCCAAATGAATAACTTGAAACTCTCTTGTTACGATAATTAAATTAATTTTGTAGCTAGACATGTAGACATATCACTTCCTCTTTCTGCTGCCTCTTATCAAGAATATTATGAAATATGAGGGGAAATTACCTATCAAAATATATTGTTTCTGTTACTATATCAACCCTATCCTGAACATTTTCTTCAAAGCCTTCTTCTTTTAGTTTGCGTTGCTATGTCATGGTTACTGTTGTGAAACACATGTTTTTCAGGAAGATCAGTTTTATTTCAGGCAGGAAAATTCTACTCAGTGCTTTCCACATGGGCCAGTGTGAAAACCTAATGTATTCCCATAGCAAATTAATATTGATCCTTGACCACTAAACCTGAACTTGATTTTATGAACTTGTAATACCTCATTTGTTCAAGAGCATGTATTTTTGGCTAATATATTTTCTATGTGTAATTTAGTAAATGGCAAATTTAGTAAATTACAAATGGAATCTTGCTAGAGTCCTAGCATTATCAAGCCTGAAGGTTGAAGTGAACCTATTACCATACAAATGTGTATTTTTCTTCCATGTGTATTTTTGTAATCTTTTCATTGCAAAGAAGTGTGTAACCTTTAGTCAGGAGATTTGAATACTTAGGTTTAAATCTTCCTGATCATGGAAGGCATCCTTTCAGGAAAACTAATTAAATTCCTCAAGCAAAATCCTTACTATGCTTTAATTATGAATCTGACATTGTCTTCAGTGTGCAGAGCATTTCAGCTCCTAACTGAAGGAATCCAGAAATATTGGTACTGAACTAATAATTTAGGAAGCCATTAATGTTGGATTCTCACTTGGTGTTTGAATACTGATATGCTCAAATTGCTTTTTAACCACTGACATTCCAGCCAAACATAGGATAGCTAAGCATACAGCTATTTGAGCTATGTGTGAGCTCAACTAACATCACCGTAAGAGTGACTCTATGTCCTTTATATAGAATCTATGATATTTTTCAGTAATTGCTATTGTACAGTGGTGCAATACCGTAAGTTATTACATTCAGGTTTTGATTTACATTTTCTAATTTTCTTGGAATATAAGTTTGTTACATTATGTTAAGGGAAAATCCTGATAGAACTCTACTGTAATTCATATTAGGACTGTGTGAAACAACTATAGATGGTGGATTGTAGTCTGTACCATTATCAAGAGCTTGGAATGATCACTTCTAATTCAAACTACATTTGTCTTTCAGCATTCACAAGAAAAAAACCATCTGTGAGAATAACAAAAGGAGTAGTTTTTAGTAGCAATTGCTGCAGATATCAATAAGTACTAGTGGAGGGTAATTATAATAATCAAACTAAAGAAAACTGTTCATGCTGTTAGTAAAATAATATGCATTCTCTTATGTGAATAACTAAGAGAAAGGAATGTAATGGTATCAAGCACTCCTAAGCACAGAAAATAGTATCCTGAAAGACTGTACTGTGACATTGCATGCCTGTTTTAAGTGGCACCACGCCATGGCGAAGCATCTAATTTGCAGTTGCCTGAGTTCCTGTAAGCGGTTGGTATGCAAGCGCCTGCGAATATGTAGTTTATCACAAAGCAATCAAAAGTTTCTTTCAGAGATTCAAGTTTAGGAACCTGACTTAAATCCCTAAAAAAATTGCTGCGTATTATTTGCATAAATATACTGACATTGCCTTTTCCATACCTGGAATCCTTCCCCCACTGAAATTAAGGAGCTTACATGATGGCAGAAGTGGTGGGTTTGCTTGGCATATTGCTTCCTGCAAGTAACTATTTTCAATCTTCTCAGGCCCTTCTTTTTCTAAAATTGCTACTTTGAAATCTACATTGTCCGTATTGAATATATTGTCAGGACATGACCAAAATGTTCTGTAAACATATTCCAGATATTTGACGCTGTAAATACCAGTTGATAAAACAAACCACCATGAGGCAACTTGCCAAAGGGCAAAGCTATGATCCAGGAGCCCCAGGGCCAAGCACTCTCCTTTGTGTTTATTTGTAGGTAGCACTGAAATGGCATCAAATATATTTGATGAACTGCAGGGTGAATTTGTTATCATTAGCTAAAATGCATTAAAATTTTTTAAAAGAGACTGAAAATATACCAACAAAAGGTATGTTTCCATGCAGCTGTGTGTTACCATGGTCCTTGATTCAAAGGCTCTCTAAGACCTGCAAAGCAAAATCAGCAAACCCTTTCAGAACAGGCTTTAGGCAGCTACTCTCAGGGAAAAGTACAGCACTATTGATCTTGAATAGATAAAGGCACCTTTCTGTGAGAAGAAAGAAATCTTATAGGAGTAGGCACTCCCATGATTAGCATTTTCTATTATGTGAAGAAATTTCATTGTGTGCTCCCTTTTGTCCTATTCTTAGGTGAGTAGTTTTCTCTAGCACTTCCTAGGAAGCTTCATCACCTTCTTCTGGACCTGGATTTCACTTCAGGATACAAATCTTTAATGCAGTTTAAATGTTTATTTGGTTAGAATCTCAATTTTCTACACATTCTATTCTGTGTACTTAAGGATAGGTCTTTTAGCAGTCATTTTAATAACCATTTCTTTGCTAACGAAGGGCATGCTATGCCTTCCTTAAAGTAAAGAGATATTATTGTCTAGGTATATTCCCTACTTTACAGCTAATAGAGAACTTCAAGCAGCATTGTTATTCTTCAGAGAGTATTAATGTTATTCCCTGATGTATTGAACAGATACCAGTAAGACAAAAGTTTCCATAAAATCAGATAATATAGATATGTATCATGGAAGAAGGAGAAAATAGAAGAGAGTGAGAAATGTTTTTGTCCCCATTCTAGGAATGGAGAGCTGCAGCAGCTCTTAGTTGAAAGATTTTCTTATGTCAAAGTCCACAGCATAGCTATAAGTCAAAGTATAGGCTTTTGCCTTTACTGTAAAATCAAGATTCATTTATATTTTTATTGTTCTAGTTTATAATTTAAAAAGCTTAGAATTTCTGTAGTTAAACCTTGCTGTTCAGATGAGACTGTCTGGAAAATCCTAGCAATGTAAAAATGGTGAGAATTACTAAGCTTAGATCATTAAAGATTAGAATTGCTAGTACATCTATAGAAACTGGGTGCCATTCCATTAAGGAATTAGTTTGTGTCTTTTTAGTCTAAGATTGCAAATAATGTGAATGTATTTTAATGTACATTTGAAATGAAAAAGTCAAAAAATCTATGATTTATGGAATTAATGTGTCATTTGACATAATAAACATTACACTGTGCAGTACTTTGACTACAAGTCAACAGAGTAATAACAGTATTCTTAAGTATAATTCTCAACTTAGAAAATGCCAAAGCAAAATGCTTATATATGTATGATTTCACAACAAAGGGCTGTTCCCTTCCCTGCATTTAAGGCTAGAATTTTGTTACCAATTTATCTGATAAAAACTCAAGCTTTCAGTGAATCTGAAAGTATTCATTATGTAAGTCAAGGACAATACAATTTGCTTTCATCATAGATTTTTCCCAAGAAAACAGGAAAAAAAATAAAGGAATATTAAAAAAACCTGATCTCTGGCAGTAACTTTAAGTCATGCAAATGCCTGGTTGTTTGAATGCTTAATTGATTAGATTGATGCTTCTGAAGCAGTGAAATGTTTCTGCTATTGCTATCAACACAGATCACAGATGGGTTGAAAACTGGAGCATGTTTGTGGATATGTTTGGAGTAATGCAATCTGAAATTGGTCTAAACTTACCAAGGTTTCAAAGCTTGACATCTGAGGATGGAATGAGAAGCCCTAGCAGTGAATCCAGTGAAGACAATAGATCAGTGTCTAGTGGCAGGTTTTATTTTGTTGCTACTGTTGTTTTTGAAAAGACAGTAACTGGTGTATTACAAAGGTTTATGAAACATAATGACAGTGCAATAAGTAATGGATATGACTCAGTCTGCCTACTTTCACTCAGTCACTGAGAAACTGAACAGATTTAAAAGATCAAAAGAGGGACATAAAGTTGTCTAGCAGTACAGGGTTTACCCAGAACAAAAGAAGACAACAGTGCATTTATGATGAGAAGCAGAATGATTAGAAGATAAAATTTTAAAGGTTAACATTATTCCTGAGCCATGACTGCACTTTAGGTATTATGATTTAAGGCTATTTATCAGTTTTTGAGATTAAACAGTGATCAGAAAAAATGTCAATGAAAAGAAATCCATCTTTTCAATGTGTAGGTTTACTATTTGAATTTGAACAGAATTTTGGATAAAATTTTATCCTTAATGCAACAATCCTTTATGTCTCTTTGTATGTTTAGCTGCCTCTCTATAGGTTGAAGTTTTACTTGTCCTGGCCACTGTGTGGATTGTATACCTTTTGGATGAGAGACCCTGAGCTATTCTATAATTAGCAGCAATACTCAATTTACTGTTACTTGTTGAACAGTTATTTCCTCCTTTGATAATCATGCATCTGTTCAAAGGGCCTGATTTACCACTCTTAATTCACTAAGAAAGTTGCAGAGTACCCTCCTGAAATCTCTAAAGCAGCTAATGGATAAAAGTTTTCAAACTAATAAAAAATAAAATAAAATAAAATAAAATCTGCATTTTTATCATGATCAGTGTTATCAAAATATTTTATTTTGTATTTCTAGTTCAATGTCTTTTCTTGCTGAAAGTCTCCAGATAGACATATACTTAATTAGGTGATTTCAGTACCTTAATTAACTATTATATTTAATTGTGCTTACATAAAGCTCAATAAATGAATCAAGACAAGCACACCTTCTCTAATAAATAAAGGGATGTTGACATAACTGTGCATTAATGATGTTGTTAATTATATTTTGCATAGCAATAGCATCCCTAGACACCAGTCAGGATGAGAGCTTATATTGTGCTAGACAGCAAATGAACAGGATAGTTCTTATCCTGCAGCAAGCTTGGCACTGTGGGGGACATAGTTTTGGTGAAGGACAATGCTGGAGGTTTAACACATGGATTCCATTTCCCACTTCTATAAGGGTATGTCAAACAAACAAATTTAAATAAATAAAACCCAACCCAGAGGATTGTTTAACTGTTGAAAGTAGAACTGACATATGAAAAAAATTACATGCTGTTTCAGTGAAAAAAAAGGTTTGATATGGATTTATTTTTTTTTCCCAGTGAGAGTTAAAAAAAAAATCAGCAAAATCAGAAAACTCTACAAGCAGGAAATTAACTACAGGAAAAATAGTTTTTAAAATCATTCAGTTTTGCCTCATAACTAAATTCTGGAAGGTGGCATGGGAGAAGTAACTCCTGTTCCAGTTACATTGCCAGTAACTCCTCAAAACAAAGATGACGATGTTTGTATGCATGACAACAGAGAAACACACAAATGAAAATCGAAATATTATTGCAAATGTAAATATCATCTACAAAATCATGTGTAACTGTCATCTTCCCTTTCTACATGGGTCTAAGAGGAAGATCCTATCCATGATAGATGCTTACATGCAAATTTTTCATCTAGCAGTGGATAAAAATAAGGAATTAGGGTTTGTGCAGCCTTAAAAAGCTCCATGGCAATACAGCAGGTGTCATACATTGAATAACAGATCTGTATTTAGATGAAAGTAAATACTATTTCTTCCAAGCAACAATTTGTTTCTAGAGTCCAGAAGTCAGCCAGATGAGACCTAAGAGTGTCCATTCGTCTTACCTTCAGTGTGTTTCACAGCCATCAGTCTCCTGTTCATTATAGTTTTCACCCTTATCTAAATATTTGGAAAAAAAATGACATAGACAAATGAGAAGCATGCTATGTAAAGCATTGTAAAGCACTCCATGGTGTGTAAAGCTGTGCTAACATAGAGTGAAAAAGATGAGTTTTCTTACCCAGAGATGGAGGAAAAATTAATGCCTGTAATTAGTTTCTGAGGGTGTAGTTTGACATGCACGTAAATCAGCATATTTGCTGGAAGTGTATGTCCATTAGTACCTCCTTTATGCCCCCAGCTATTTATTCTCCCTCTCTCACAACATATTTAATGCTAATACAACACTAAACTTGGTTATTTTTCAGAAGGGTCAGTGCCTGAGCTGTGTAACTGCATGGCTTCATAAATGCCTAATCTGGTCTAGTGTGAAGAGGAAGGAAACCACAATATGATGATGAAGACAAGGTGAAGATGGAGCCTCTTTCTACCAGGCACAGTAGGAAAATAAATACCTATAAAAATTATGACTCAACAGTAAAAACTTGGAAGTATGCCATGATTCAGGACCAAATAGCATGCAGATTGTTGCAAAGAGCTTAAGCACAGTTTTATTTCTTTAGAGGAGTTGGTTGAAGTGTTGTTGAAGCTATTTTGCATATTGTATTAATGAAGTGATGCTGGCCTGTAAAACTAACGTTCTTTTCCACTCAATCCATTCTGCTGTCCTCACCACTTATTATGGGCTTTGATAGTGAGAAACAGATATGAGTTACAATCCTCTGACAGCAAAAGAAGAGTGCCTATGGTTTACTTTTTAAAAAGCCAAGTCAGCTCCTCACTTTATGCTGCAAGGTGAACCCACAAAGGGATATGTTGGCATAACCAAGGGTCCTGAGTCAGCTGCAGAAGGGGTGAGCACAATCTGGTAGGCCTAAAACCCACCTTTTCAAAAGCTAGTTGACTACAAAAAAAAATCTTTACTCCCAGTATGTTATCTCTTTCTTTCTTATTGAGTGAAAGGGATAGGGGATATATGGAAAGTTGCTGGGTTTATGAAAAGTGTTATGAGAAGAAGATATGCTAAGATGATAGACCATCACATGGCTGTGTGATGCTTTAACAGATTTACAATGTGAGCATTGTAAACTGAAATCTCCCCCCATTAGGTTTATATTAGATAAAAAAAAATAATAATAATAAATGGATTCACAACAGTCTTAGTAACAGTCTGAGAAAGTGTATTTCAATGAAGGTAACTCCTATGTTGGAATCAATACTAAAATATAAAACGGTATATCTTATTTCATTTTTATCTGCTAAATTTAAAGATTTATTTCAATTACTCTTGCGTGAAAATGTGGCAACAATTAAAATATTGATATTCAATAATTTTTTGTAATGATCTGCTATCTAAAAGTCTCCCAGATGCTGTCTAGGTAAATATTCTGCTTGTGTGCAGAGTATTGATCTTGGAGAAGTCAATGTATTTTGATCAACAGAAGATCCACTACTACTCTAGAGGTTTCTTGCAAAACAAAAGTAATTAGAGTGGAAGATTGTAATTAATAAGTACTGCTCAGTGCTTTAATGTGTGCTCACTTAAAGACACAATTCTTGGTCTTCATTGTCTGTAGGATGCTGATTACTCAGCTCATTAATCAATTTCTCTATTCCCTTTCTGGGTCATGCATGTCACTCTAGGAAAACTGAATAGCTTCCGTAAATATAGAGTGTGCCCACATCACACATTAAACAAACTTTGCTGTGTTAGCTCTATGGTAATTCAGATTCTAACTGCATTTAGGTGGCTTTATGCCTACAATTAAAATACGAATATTTTATATTACCAAGACTGAATACGTTGCAACTATTGTCAATTGCCATCGCCATTGCCAGTCTCTTACTGACATTATCTAAATAATACAGATCCCAGGCTGATGAATGATTAGCTAACCAAATGACATGCTATAATTCTTTATAGAATATATACATATATATAGGAATATATATATCCTATATTTATATATATATGAGTGTAAGTGGTGTCACTTGGCATACACTTCTGTGTTTATGAAGGGCTCAGTGCTGAACAGGTAGTGCACTGTATTTTTTATTTATTTTTTTTTGCTAAATCAGTAGTTCTTTTCCTTTCCTGTGTTTAATTTTGAGGCTCCCTTACAGACTTATCTCCAGTTCTCACAGCACCTAATGCAGTTCCAGCCTTTGTGCAATTCCAAGGGGTCAGGAGCAAGGATGTGGTAACAGACAGACATTCCCACCTTGCAAGAAAAACAGAGGAAGAGGGATTAGTTGACTGACCACTACTGCCATTCCTGCAGTGCTGCCTTGCAACTGTAAGCTTTGTTGGCCAGCCATCCTGAATGGATCTGTCCTTTCTCTTTTCTCACAGCACTGGGTTTCAGCAGCTCTCCTCTTCCTTTTCTTTTCTTTGTCTCTTCTTATGCAGCCCAGGTTCTGAGAAGCATCCCCGTCTTCATAGTCTTGCAAGCTAGCAGGAGCAGAGGGCAGCTGGTATCACCATCATCCTGAAAGGAAAACTTCTCCCTTTCCCCCTAATACCTCTTTGGGAGAAAGCTGTTATCCATTAGAAGGGTATCGTATCTGGCTGCACATTAATTTCCCCAAAGATGAGCTTTTAAGTGGATTTAAAAACTTCTAACAGCTACAGCAAGTATCCTACCATGATTGAAATGTTGCAAGAGCCAAGGGGATGCACACAGTGAGTGCTGTTGCTCCCTTGCCCTCCAAATACCCTGCAGAGGTGTGTGGATGAGTACCACATCAATGGGTGTGGGTGACATGAATGACCAGGACTGTGGTCTGGCATTCAACGGTGTATCAGGGAACATGTTAGAACCTCAATGGTCCCTAGAAGTTTATCATAGTTGTTTTACTGCAGCACTGCAATTAGTCAGAATAAAAGATTATAGTGTAACTGTGAAGCTTCCTAGTTATTTATTTATTCAGTATTTCTCATGAATTCATGGATTTTTAAACCAGGAGATATGATTAAGTCACTTAGTTTGATCCCTTATATGACACACACCACATAATTTTATTTATTTATCTATCTATTTATTTATTTATTTTTCTGAGACCAATATCTTACTACTGACTGAAGAACATCTTATGGAAAACATCGTGCCATCAGTTTCTAGAAAAAATGGAGAATCAAACCACCTCTGTTACCTGTAAAAGTAAGAGAATTTCTTTTTCTGAATTTCCTAGGCTTCAATCAGCAAGTTGTTTTCTTCTGGGTCAAACGTCTTTTCAAATACAGTATTTAGTTTCTAAAAAATCACTTGCTAAAATCAATCAAAATAAACAGATTGCATCATTTTCTTTTTAAATTTTATTTTTAATTGTAATGCATTTTCTCTTTTTTATGGCTTCATTTTATATCTTTCCCATTTTTCCTTTTTTTTTTTTTTTTTTGAGGGGGTGTAAAATATGGCAAACAGAACTGTAATACTAGCTTTGTCAACAACTGCCACTTTTTAAGCAGATGAAGCATTGTCTACTTTCAATTATTTTCCTATGTTTATGTTCAAAGATTCCTTTTATTTTTTTATTTATTTTGGATTCTGTAAAGCGCTGGATCATGTTAGTTCACTTGTTCACAGGAACATATACATCATCTCAAAGTTACTAACCTTTTTAATATCTGCCTTTTTGTCATTCCTTGTACAATCTTACACTTATTACGTTAAATAAATTTAAGTGAGCCAACCTTACAAAAACATTCATATCACTCTGTGTGACTGCTCTCTGCTCAGTTTTTTTTTTGTTTTTTTTTTTTTATACTACTAATTATTCAGGCATATTTATACCTCATTATGGAATATGTTGCAGAGATTTCCAGGCTATCATCAGATGAACTGCTTCAAAATCGGAAGTTAAAGAGTCATTCTCAGACTGAACCTCTGCCAAGGGAGACCAAGCTCTGCGGAGAAGCATGGTAATTAATTTTGGAACAATATATCATGGCCTGCAATCCCATTGGTAATTTCTATAGAAAAATAATATTTATAGTTATTCCTCACTGACAAATCATCTTTTCTGAGATACTCTAGTTAGCTCATTCTTAAGCCATATACTTTTAAAAAAATTTTCTTCTTCCCTTTTTGAACTGTCAGTGCTGCAACTCACTAGTCTTCTGATTCATTTCCTTGGGGATAATTTTAAGTGAAACAGTTTAAGCTAGTTTCAAATCATATGGGGATAGATTTTACTAACATAATCTCTAGTTTAAATCTAGAGAATCTTGCCAATAAGTAAATGAGTAAAATGATTAATGAGACACTGTCCATTTACTTTAAAAAGTCTTTTGAAGCAAAAAAAAAATGAATAAGAATGGATATATTAATGCACATTCCAGTTATTTAACTGTCAGTATGACCTTGAACTTTGCTGGGAATAATGGAATAAGAAAAAAGGAAAAACATTGTAAGAACTAGCCTTTTATGCTTGTTTTTATAAAAACTGTACTAAAATCTAATGAATAAGTATAAAATCCTACAGTTTTAAAGTCCATTTTATGTATTCATAAATGAAGTAGTAATTTTGCTATAAAAGAACATTTATATTTTAATTGTACCTCATAACAGTAAGATCTAGAACAATTTCCCTGAACAAATACTGTTTGTTTGTTTGTTTGTTTTTCTCCTGAAATGGATTAAGTTCATTATGTTTTTGCTATTGTTTTTGTTTGTTTAATTGTTTATTTAATAGGTGTAATCTAGCTCAAGGGAGAGGAGAATGATAAATTCTTGTGAAAGTAATATAGAGTGTTTATTCTGAGATACACTGAAATATTGTATAGTGTTTTAGGAAGGTGCATATAATTGGATCGGATGAACTGCTCTATCTAGAGTGGATCCAGATTAGGAAATAATTGCCTCCATCTTCCTGTAATGTCCCCAGTGGAAAGTATTGCTCACTGAGATCTGCCACTGTGGCTTCTCCTTAATCTCTAGTTTGAATTCTCAACAGGTTTACTAAGTTGGGCACAGGGTTATTCTGAGAATGGCTGATTACCTTATGATTTTGAAGCAAGATGTTCATTGCTTGCTGATAAATTTCTGCACCATATTCTGTGATCTAGTATATATATACTTTACGGTTGAACAGTGACGGATATTGATGAGGGTGGAACATATAAAGCTATATAATTCAGGTTAGTATATATTTCCTTTCTCAGTACTGTACTGCAAGAGCACTGAGGTGTAGCTGCACACACGCTACAGATTTCAGGAGACAGAAACACTGGATAGTGGCAGAGAAAAGTAGGAGCAAGAAGCTGGGCCAGAAATCATTTATGATCAGAAAAGTATGCTCCTAGGCATTGTCTACACCAGGATCTCTTTATTTGTACACATGCTGGTGTGGCTAAGCTAGCACAATGATAATCTGGCTGCAGTTATTTCAGTATAAAACAATGTTTTATGTCAGTTTCCGAAATCAAGATGACTAGTAACAGTAGAAATATAGGTATGTTGATGCAATGAGTTATACTTTATGGAGGTAGTTAGGTATAGCAAGTATATCTACTATACTGATAGAAAGGCTGGTAAAATTTAGAAAAATATATCTTGGTATAAGAGTAGATGAGGAAAAAATCCATGGGGTAAAATTTATCTTTAACCAAAAAACAAAAACAAACAAACAAAAAAACAACTGCAGAAGAATGTGCATCTCTAATATTCCAGTCCAAATTGTAAAATGAAGCTCTAATGGAAACTGCACAGTGAAAATTTTATTTTAAACATAACAGAAAGAAACAGTATTTAGACATATGCTTGCAGAGGTCAAGAGTGAGGTTCTGCACTAATGCAGAAACCAGCTACAGTATGAAGAGATATTTGGCAGGCTATTTTCATGCAGTACATTACAAAATGACAAGGAGTCAGTTATTTCAAACTATTGCCAAAATACACAAACATGAAGCAATGACTTATGGGCAGTAGATCCTACAAGAGTTGGCAATTTAACCACTTCTCTACTGGTAAAGCATCAGATGGTATACTTAAAAATTCTGGGCCTTGTGCATTAAGAATCTCTGAACTATAGGAAAATGAACACACACAGAAAAAAAGCATTCAAAAAGGGAAGAAACTTGAGGTGCAACAATTGTTTAATCTTGAGGAGAGTGATATTTTTCTTAAAAAAAAAAAAAAAAAAAAAGAATATAATCTATTTTCCATGTCTACTGTGTAAGAATAAGGAGGAATGACCAGCTCTGCAATAAAGGGGATTCAGATGGGACATGAGGAAAAGCTTGCTTAAAGTAGGTAAGGTGAAGCACTAGAATGTGAGGTATGTTTGTAATTGTTATACTGATAAGCCTGAAGAAGAGATCAGAAAAGCATCTATCCAGCATTACAGATTTACTGAGCAGAGGGATGGACTACATAGTTTCTGGATAATACTTTCATCCCTGTTTTACTGAGGTATCTACTGCTCTGTACATTTATGATCATTTTTTCCCCATATTTTATATGATATTATTTGTCTGTTTTTGTTTCATTTCTTGTCTGTGGATTTTGCACTGAGAGCCTTGGGTGCAGTTAGGGCAATGGTCTCCTGATGGACCAGGCTCAGCCCTGCGCAGGCAGACAAACGCGGCATCGCTAGTAGGTCAAGGGAGGTGATTGTCCCGCTCTACTCTGCACTGGTGCGGCCTCACCTCGAGTACTGTGTGCAGTTCTGGGCACCACAGTATAAAAAGGACATGAAACTGTTGGAAAGTGTCCAGAGGAGGGCTATGAAGATGGTGAAAGGCCTTGAGGGGAAGACGTACGAAGAACGGCTGAGGTCACTGGGCCTGTTCAGCCTTGAGAAGAGGAGGCTGAGGGGAGACCTCATCACAGTCTACAACTTCCTCGTAAGGGGGTGTCGAGAGGCAGGAGACCTTTTCTCCATTAACACTAGTGACAGGACCGGCGGGAACGGGGTTAAGCTGAGGCAGGGGAAATTTAGGCTGGACGTCAGGAGGGGGTTCTTCACAGAGAGGGTGGTTGCACACTGGAACAGGCTCCCCAGGGAAGTGGTCACTGCACCGAGCCTGTCTGAATTTAAGAAGAGATTGGACTGTGCACTTAGTCACATGGTCTGAACTTTTGGGTAGACCTGTGCGGTGTCAAGAGTTGGACTTGATGATCCTTAAGGGTCCCTTCCAACTCAGGATATTCTATGATTCTATGATTCTATGAAACAATCAGAATCCACTCTCTGGGCTCCTAATACACCTCAACACAGCTGGGATAATAACCTCTAAAAGTGAAATAGCCCTTCTGTCAAGTGGCAGAAAGGAGAGCAGATTAATTCAAAGATATATCCAGAGTACCTGAGTGCAGGAGATCGCATGCAAAACCCACCACAGTAAGTGAAAACTGAGTTCACTGAAGCTTGGGCCTAGTGCGTAATGATTTAATGATTTATTTTATTTATTTTTATTTTTTTGGTGATGAAGGAAGGGAGCCATCTTCCACTTTGTCTTGGTGAGACACTTTTCATCACAACTACAATTTCTTTTTGACACTCCGTTTCTAGAATGTGGAAACTCAGGACAAAATCATGCCTCTCTTTTCCTTAGACAAAACTCAGTATTCATTTGTGAGGATGTTCAGTACTTTATCTCTTGTTGTTGTTGTTGTTTTGTATGTACCTTTCACCCTAACAGCAAAGACTAGGCCTGGTCTGATTCTAAGCTATGATTAAATAGACTCCCTGATGCTCAGATTCCCTCCACTAGGCTAACTGTTATCAACACCATATCAGATGCAGTCTCTAAAGCAGCAGCCAGAAGGGCCTAACACATGCCTAACATATCATTGCATAATTAGTGAGGCATTCACCACTTGACATTATAAATGTCTTCTCAGGCTGCAAGAAGTAGACTGGGCAGCAGCAATCTGCATAAAGTGGTCTCTGTGCAGAAGTCTTAAAAGATATTTTTTCAATGCAGCTATGCCTGCTAATAAAATACCTGTAAAAATGGATGCGCTCTAGTTGTAGTTCTCCACAGGATAATACCAAATGCCCTGGATTAATTTTAAGTACACCTTTTTTATCTGTTCAGAAAACAAACAAACAAAGCAAGCAAGCTAGCAAGCAAGCAACCAACCGAAAACAAACAACCACTGTTCCTATTTTAGGAAAAGAAGAGAAAAAATAATGTTCTATACTTTTCCTTGAGGCTTTGTGTATCTTATTTTAGTTAACATGCTTCTCAAAGTATAGCAATTTCCCACTGGCTTGATTGAATATATGACATTTCTCTCTCACTGCCCCTTTACTTGATCATTTATTGCCTTAATGTTTCACAATTTTTTTACCTGTCTGCAGTTTTATATGAATGCCATTTATAATAATTACATATTAAATGGGTGGACGTAGAATTTGAATAATGGATTTTTTTCTTCTGTATGCACTATTGTGAGATGACACTGGGTGGAATTAAAGATGAAACTTTACTTTAACGTAACTTTAGGTATCTAAAAGACAAAAATGTTAGGCTGTTGCTTGGTTTCCTGTGTATCACAAGCCAGTTATGCCTTGTGTATTACACTCATACAGAGAGTAATCTATCCTTTTCCTGTTTCTATGGAATTCATAATAATTTCAATGAGTGCCAATAAATTTCTCTTGCCGTTTTTTATGTGAGAGGTAGGAGAGCTTTTAATCCATAGAAGTAAATGCAGCTGATGCAATTCACCCCAAGTGATATTTCATTAGCACAGGGTAGAATTTGTTTCTCAGAAAAAAATATGATCAATCAATCTCAGATTATCTGGAGGTTGCTTTCAAAGAAGTTCTGAAGATAGAGAGTACCTTTGCAATGTAAAAGAATGACATCTGTATTAAAAACAATAAAGATTGTTCCTAGATACAGAATTAGTTTTCACAGAATCACAAAATTGTTTAGGTTGGAAGGGACCTCTGGAGGTCATCCACTTAAGCAGAGACACCCAGAGCAGGTTGCCCAGGACCATGTCCAGATACCTTTCAAAGATCTCTCAGGAGCAAGACTCCACAACTTCTCTGGACAATCCGTGCCAGTGATCAGTCAGTAATGAAGTACTTCCTGATGTTCAGAGGGAACTGTTTGTGTTTAAATTTGTGCCTATTATATCTTCTCCTGTCTGTTACTGGGCACCACTGAAAAGAGCCTGACCTGATCATCCTAGCACCCTCCCTTCAGGTATTTGTCCAAATTGTTGAAATCCCCTAAGTCCTCTCTAAGCTGAATAGTCCCAGATCCTTTTCACAGAATCACAGAATCACAGAATTTCTAGGTTGGAAGAGACCGCAAGATCATCGAGTCCAACCTCTGACCTAACACTAACAGTCCCCACTAAACCATATCCCTAAGCTCTACATCTAAACGTCTTTTAAAGACTTCCAGGGATGGTGACTCCACCACTTCCCTGGGCAGCCTGTTCCAATGTCTAACAACCCTTTCGGTAAAGAAGTTCTTCCTAACATCTAACCTAAAACTCCCCTGGCACAACTTTAGCCCATTCCCCCTCATCCTGTCACCAGGCATGTGGGAGAACAGACCAACCCCCACCTCACTACAGCCTCCTTTAAGGTATCTGTAAAGAGCAATAAGGTCGCCCCTGAGCCTCCTCTTCTCCAGGCTGAACAAGCCCAGCTCCCTCAGCCGCTCCTCGTAGGACTTGTTCTCCAGGCCCCTCACCAGCTTGGTCACCCTTCTCTGGACCTGCTCAAGCACCTCGATGTCCTTCTTGTAGCGAGGGGCCCAAAACTGAACACAGTACTCGAGGTGTGGCCTCACCAGAGCCGAGTACAGGGGGACGATCACCTCCCTAGCCCTGCTGGTCACACTGCTTCTTATACAAGCCAGGATGCTGTTGGCCTTTTTGGCCACCTGAGCACACTGCTGGCTCATATTCAGCCAACTATCAACCATCACTCCCAGGTCCTTCTCTGCCTGGCAGCTCTCCAACCACTCATCTCCCAGCCTGTAGCTCTGCTTGGGGTTATTGCGCCCCAGGTGAAGGACGTGGCACTTGGCCTTGTTAAACTTCATGCAGTTGACCTCAGCCCATCGGTGCAGCCTATCCAGATCCAACTGGCTTCCAACTGGACTTGACTCCATTTACCACGACTCTTTGGGCCCGGCTATCCAGCCAGTTTCTAACCCAACGAAGCGTGCGCCAGTCCAAGCCAAGAGCAGCCAGTTTCTTGAGGAGAATGCTGTGGGAGACGGTGTCAAAAGCCTTGCTGAAGTCAAGGTAGACCACATCCACAGCCTTTCCCTTGTCCACCCAGCGTGTCACTTTGTCATAGAAGGAGATCAGGTTCGTCAAGCAGGATCTGCCTTTCATAAACCCATGCAGACTGGGACTGATCACCTGCTTGCCCTGTAAGTGCCACATGATGACTCTCAAGACAATCTGCTCCATGAGCTTCCCTGGCACTGAGGTCAAACTGACAGGGCTGTAGTTTCCTGGGTCTGCCCTCCGGCCCTTCTTGTAGATGGGTGTCACATTTGCTAGCTGCCAGTCAACTGGGACCTCCCCCGATAGCCAGGACTGTTGATAAATGATGGATAGTGGCTTGGCCAGCTCCTCTGCCAGTTCTCTCAGTACCCTTGGGTGGATCCCATCCGGCCCCATCGATTTGTGCACATCCAAGTGCCGTAGCAGGTCACCAACCAGTTCTTCGTGGATAGTGAGGGCCACATCCTGCTCCCCATCCCCTTCCACCAGCTCAGGGTACTTTTCTCATAGGAGATATGCTCCAGTCCCTTAATTACCTTCTTGACCCTTTGTCAGACTCTCTCCAGTATGTACATATCTTTCCAGCACAGGGTAGCCCAAAAGTGGACACAGCACTACAGGTGTAGCTTCAGCAGTGCTGAGTAGAGTGAAGGATAACCTCTCTTGACCTGCTGGTGATACTTCACCTAATGCAGACCAGGATGACACTGACTTTCTTTGCTTCAAGAGCACATTGTCCAAGAAGCCAGGTATCAAGTCAGGAAAGCTAAAGCCTAGATAGAAATGAATCTGACCAAGGATATGCAAGACAGGAAGAAGGGCTTCTATGAGTACCTCAGTGACTGAAAGAAGGCTATGGAAAACATGGTCCCTCTCCTGAAAGAAACAGGAGACTTGGATACCTGAGAGTGAAAAGGTTGAGGTACTGAATGCCTTAGTCTTTACTTGCAAGACTAACCTTCAGGAATCCCAGGTCCCAGAGGCTAGGCTGAAAGGCTGGAGCAAGGAAGATGTATCTTTGGTGGAAGAGGATAAGGTCAGGTAATACTTGAGCAAACTGGACATTCACATGTTCGCAGGCTTTGTTGGAATGCACCCACAAGTGCTGAGGTACCTGGCAAATGTGATTGTGAGGCCATTCTATTATCTTTGCTTGATCATGGCAACTGGGAGAAGTGCCCAAAGACTGGAGGAAAGCATATACCACTCCTATCTTTAAAAAGGGCAAGAAGGGGGACCCAGGCAACTACAGGCTGGTCAACCTCACCTCAATCCTTGGGAACGTGAATGAACGGCTAGTCCTGGAGACCATTTCCAGGCACTTGAAAATCATCAGGTTTAGTTAGCATGAATTCACCAAAGTGTGCAGAACACAGATCTTAATTTGCTCATTCATATATGAAGAAGTATACAATTAAATGTACATCAAGAGTTGCACCAAAATTTTGGTTGCAGCACTGAAATTTTGTCCAGTGGCACCTGCGTTCTGCACACACTATGTATGATATTCCAATGTTGCATCTGAGTCTGATGTTACATGGCATAAATACTCAGAAGAATCCTATTTATTTCAGTTGAGTCCATTAAGATTGCTTTCAGAGCTCAGATAAGCAGTTAGTGATATTTCAAATCGTATTGACAGTGGTTGGGTGTTTCATGTTGCTGATACCCACCTGTTGCTCTGACCACTTTTCTTATTGGGTGTTCACATTGCTGAACTCCTGCTTCCACTTAGCTTCCCCAAAGAGCTATTGGGAGACACACAGGTTTCTCAGAAGGTCATGCAGAGCCAAACGATAACTGTTTATGAAGTAAACGTGTCAAATGGCCTAAAAATTTGGCATCCCAGGGAGATTTTAGATATACCTTACTTAGTTCCAGGTATTTCCATTCTGCATCTGTTTTTTTTTTTTTTTTTTTTTTTTTTTTCCCACACTTTATTCACCTTGCATCTATGGAAAGGTTTGTTTGTCTTGTTATTTTGGTTTGTCTTTGTCTGTTATTTTCATGCGTGCTGGAATTCCTGTCCACCCAACTAGTCTTTCACATGCTACAAGAATTTATATATAATAAAAGATAAGTAGCAGTTAATGGGGATGGGTCAGGTCCATGAGGAAGATTATAATTAGGCACAGACTATCAAAAGGGATATATACATGTATATTATGATATAGTGTCCTATCACACTTAATTTTATCATTCTGCTTAAAATATGTACTTGCTTACCCTGAAAATGACTAAACACTAGGCACACAAGATTGTAAGACCTGCTGTACTTGGTCAAACCTACAACCTAACTACTTCCATGTCCGAAGCTTACAGTAGCATCATCCAGTTTTCCACTATGTAGGGAATTGTCTAGGGCATGAAACTATAATTTTAATTACAGCCATGTGTATTTAAAGTAAAAAGTGAAAGGTTTGTCATGACATAAATGTGCTGTGTAGTACAGATCAGCTCAGATCTGTGTGAAATTAATACTATATTTAAGCTGTAAGTTTAGGAAAGAAAAATGACTAGTGAGATGTCAGCTCTGAAGGGTATAAGATTTTCAGTGAAATGCCAACTGAATATGTCAGCAGGGCTCCTTTAAAAAAATAAAAAAAAATAGTTTATCTGCTTCAGGTAAGTATTGACAGGAGAGCTGATGTGTGAAAAATGGAAGAACTAGGAAAATATCACTTGAAATGCCGTGTCCAGTTTTTGCATACCATGTTTTAACATCTTAGAAACAACTTTGACAATCTGGAAGAACAAGAATTGCTATAGAATATATAAGCTGTGAAAAAAAAATGATGCAGCTTAGTAGTTTAATCTAGGCAAGAGAAAATTTGTGAAGGAATGCAACTATAATATTCCAATGCATTAAACACAATTATTAAAACAATGATCTTTGACTCTTATTCATGACTGTTGGGGACAGGTAATTGAATTTAAAACAAAGACAGTAAAGGTTTCATACTGAGGAAAACTTTCCAGCTCTTTAGAATGGATTAAGAAAGAAACTAATAATACTAAAGAAAAAATGTCTTGTTGTTCAATGTTTTTGGCTTGAATGATTTCTTGAAATTTCTGTGAGCCTCAAGGTCTTTATATCTTTATATCTCTATGCTGGAGGTATGGAGGCTGGAGGCTGGGAAGAGGAGAGGATTCTGTAAGAACTTTAGTAGTCATGGGGATTTGTCCTTCCTGCAAGGTACTCTTTTTTTTTTTTTTTTTTTTTTTTTTTTTTTTTCCCATTACTGTTACCATTGAACCATGAAGAAAAGCTTCCAATAGATGTTTTGGGATTCTAAATCTACCAGAAGATTAGTCATAACTAAAGACTTTTGTTATTACCATGACTTTATCTTAGATGTTGAACAACTTTAAGTAATGTTTCTTGCTCTGAGTTTGCAATGGGGGAGTATGACCGGTGCTGTGTATGTTTGACAGAAATCATTTTCAGAGGAGATTTTTGTGTATGATACAAACCTTTCAAGTAACTTTTCTAGGCTAATAAATATGTTGGCTGTAGGGACAGATGGATTAGGTGTATCATAAATTCAGCTATATATGGATTTATGGATTAAGAGTCCTCTCTCTCTGGGTTTATGTATTAATAGCCCAAAAACTAAGTACTAAATAAGACCAGTGGTTAATAGGACTATGGATTGAGGGGGACATCAAACTGAAGCCCTGGTGGAAACACATGTGGGATTGTCTCATTGATTGTACCTTAAAAAAATGCATTTTTTTTGTACCTCAGAAGGATAATAAACATTTAGGAGAACACATAACCAAGAGTATGCACCTTCATACATATTTTAAACACACATCCGGACTTTCAAAGCTGCTGGTAATAGGCAGTTTTTTCTTGTAACTGACTCCATGCTTAAATCACACAGTAATCTAGCGCATATTTTTAGTATTTGTTACAGGTACTAAAGTTTAGAGTCTTATAGCAAGGAGTCTAAACTAGAAATGGTCTTAAGGTAGCTTCTTTTCCTCATGAAGTTGTTTGCATTTCATTTAATGCATTTCCCAAATGGCTGAAGCTAAGACACTATGTCTACTTTTCCATGAGTCTGAGGCATCTCTGGTGACATTATTTCTGAGTAAAGTGATGTTGAAATAACATGTATAGCTTCTTTCACTGTTGTCTTCCAGAACCAGCTCAAGGCTTCTCAGAGTTACAGACAAAACTGAGTTTTGCAATGCTACAATGAAGAGGAGCAACCTGACCCCTGTCAGTCCCATCATACGGAATGAAAGTTTAGGGTGTTTGGATATGGTGCAGAAGATGGCTTTCGGGAGATAGGCTTTTTGCTGATATTACTCTAAGAAGTATAAGGATAGTCCCTTTTTCCTGTTCATGGCAGATCACACCATCTCACAATAGCTGCTATCCTGCGTTCCCTGATATCCATTTCATGACCACAGTAGTAGGAACTGAAAAACACTTTCAGCAAGAAAAGCCAATGAAGTAATTTTGTTACTTCTGTCAGCCTTATACTTAATCCAATCATTTCTTTTCTTATGCCTAGAATCAGTTTTTGTTTCCCCATTGATCCCTACTGTGAGATATGTGAGTGTCAAAACATGTCTTTGTAACCTAGATTCAGTTTTCTATAGCTCACTGCTTGATTTAAAAATCTTAAAATATTTAATGTTAGAGGTAAATTTTAGAACAGATTTAATCTGTTCTAAATTCTGTTCTAAATTCTAAAAAGTGATGTCAATGAAATGGCATAAACATTTCTTTGTATTCTTCGTATTCTACCTGACATCTGGGGGGGACTTAGCGGTACCAATACGCTGCAAATTACTGGAGTGTGAATTTCTGCAGGCTGGGCAGCAGAACAGATGCTAGGAAAACTGAATTCTATATACATGCACAGAGTACATTACTGTAGGCATAGTTCTATCAGATAATCACCATTTTTCATTGGAATATTTTAGAACAGTTTTCTATAATAGTCATTTTTATGTTCAATTTTCTGTCTCCAGTGGTTGCAGTGCAACCTCCAATTTTGGGGTTGATGGGAGCTGAGCTAAACAATAAATATTTTGATCATAACTTCAAAGATAAATTCTCTTGAACTAGGACTCAAGTTGGTTCCTTTTTCCTCTCTGGTTTGAGAAAGCTGAATGTATGATGGTTAAGTGGAAAAGAATTTTCAAAGCCAACTATTCTGGCTTTTAAGAGTATTTTCTTGTGAAAATGAAACTTATTACAGATAAGAGTCCTTTTGTTTTTCTTTCACTGATAGTTTTTGTTTTTGCAGCAGGATGAGATAGCTCTCACATTTCTTAAATGATTTAGAAGGATATTTAAACTCTACGACAGATAATTTTGGAAAAAACTAGCTTCCAAAGAGTTTTGCAACATCCTGTCTGTTATTAAATAACTCTGGGCTGGCCTGCTTTCTTCAGTGCTTGCTTAGCCCTTTTCATTTCTGAAGGTAGTTTTTATTTTTTTTTAATTTTATTTTTTTTCCCCTCATGGGAATGAAGTGATTTCCACTTTCTAACTACCCTCCATTAGCAGAACTCTTCAGCCTAAATTTGTCATGTCTATGAGAATAAATTGGATCCCCCTAGAGAATTTTTCCAGCTTTCTTACTATCAGTTTTAAAATTGCTGAGTTTACCCCGTCATACTTGTTAAGGCTCTTTCATTTTCAGTTTCTGTCAGGAGACTGATCTGAAGCGTTTCCTTTCTTTGCATTTTTCCTTGAGTTAATCTGGCAGAACCCAGAAATGTAACTTGGCATTTTCATAATTTGGTATTTAAATCACAGAAATAGTTTAATTCAAACTTTTGAGTGCTTCATTTGTCAGTGGTGCCCTGCAGAACGTTTAGGCCATTACAGCTGTATCATAGCTTCTACATTCCTTTCTCAAACAATTACATTCAATCAAAGATATTAGGGGACCACTTTCATTTCACAGTAATTGTAATGTAAAATAACATCTCACAAAACTGTTCATTATATGAGATTGTCCTGGAGTGAATACAGCTGCAAGGTACCCTACAGCTCCAGGTTATGAGCTGTAAACTTCCTTGACTTCATCAGTGAAGGAACATCTAGCTGGCTCATTACGGCTGCTTCCATGTACTTCCCTATGCTCTCATAGAGTATTCTGACTTTCACAGTGCTCCAAAAAGTGGTGATCAATATTCAGCCCACTTAGGAGGAAGTGGCTGCCTGTCCTTAGGTAGAGAGGGCTTAGACAGGAAAAAAAATGATTTCCTGAGTGCTTGCAGTATGGCACTTCTAATTATTAATAATTGTGGCAGGGTTTCATTGGAGCAATCTAGGGAGAAATCTCACTGGATCAACCCATGGAAACATCATATGAATAATTTCAAAAATGCATTTTTTTTTTTTTAATTTTTCCAGCTTCAAAAATATGCTGTAACCTGTTTTCTGACTATTGTTATACACTTATTTTTTCTCTCTTTTATGACACATATTCTAGGAAATAGGCCCCAAGAGCATCTACAAGCTCTTGTAATGCTGGCTGCTTGGGCTCAAATTGTAGCTTTATCCATCTGTATCATACTGCTGGGAGATGAGTTGTGAGCTGTGGTTGTGGCAGTCACTGGGCTGCTGGTTGTTTCTGGTTTCCATTACTGGTCTGCACTGCACTACTTGTTTGGGTTCTGACTTTAAAGCATGATGAGAAAACTGCAAATGTCAATTATGTCTTCAATTATATTTATGTTTAACTTTTTATTTTATTCAGAAAAGCTTGAAAATGGCATTAACTTCAACAGTATGCAAATAGTGAGTGATCCTTTCTACTTGGTATTCCTGAAGAACAGGAAATTATACTAACTTTTATTATTCTATTCAACTTATTACTGGAGAATAATTAGAAGTGAATGACTGTGTTAAAAGTTTTTTCTTCTGCAAAATGAGGCTTTCACATATATATATCTTTTCCACATTTATTTTCAACACCAAATATCTGCCTTTGTAGCTTTTTCTCATATGCTCACTTTCACTCCACCATTACTGACACTGGAGTTTGAACATTAAAAATTTAGGAAAATAGTAAGAAAAGTTCAAATTCTTTCTGCTCATTGTTCAGTGCCTTTGATACAGTTACCATATTCTCTAACTGAGATTTGAACCTAGAAGAAAAGGGGCAAAAACCTTTGTTGGAACTGTGAAGCATAAATTTACCTGTATTCTGGGCTCTGTATTCTGAAGTTTGATCAGTAGTATGCTGAAGGTCAAATAGATAGCATTTTTTTTTTCTATGGGCCATATAATACATTTATATAGCCCGATTAGTATCAACCATCCCTCTTGGTGTCATGTGCATTCTTTTGTTTGTTCCGCAGCCTATTGAGAGGGAAAATGTCCTGGATAGATATCTGGAAATTATATGGAAAATGAAAGAACACAGACCAGTTACTCTTAACTCATGTGTTTAACCTAATTTATTTGACTATCACAGAAAGCAGTACACATGGAAAGATAAATGGATTTTGATGCAGTCGCCAGAGCACAGATGCCTACTTGCTTAGCTATTCTTCCTGACTCCCAGTTGCTGGTCCAGACGGACAAAGCATGTCCCATTGGCCCTGAGCCATTTGTACCAGTCCTACTGGATATCCTTGACATTTTGGTCCATTTTGCCTTTAAACTCAGGTTTAAGCACCTGAGTGGACCTTGAATACGCTAATTCACAAACTGCGCCTGCAAATTCTTTGGAAAGAGGGATAATTTGCCTAAGCTAAAAGCATGCCAGAAAACACTATAACAACAATATTACAGATGATAGCCTTTCGGTATCCAACTCTGTCTTGGCATTGTTCATTTACTAGTGTAGATGTTTCTGAAGTATTAAAAAGAATATTGGAAACACTGTATGGAATATATAAGCATGCCTCATGAGGAAGATTTTGGCAACAGAAGTTAGGGCATTCACCATGAAAAATTATCAAAGCTCTTTTCAGGTGCAAATATTCTGTTTGATGTTTTATGTCTATATATCTCATTTCACCCAAGAGAATCATACAGCAGTCAGCAAACTTCATACAGAAATACCGTGGTGTCTGTCAAAGTGGACTAGTATCTTCTGGAGTAGAATGTAACATCTATCTACCAGGGAAAATAAGACTGCAGATCTGAGTAGGGCTGGAGCCAAGGAATAATCCTATGTGCAAGGGAAATTGCAGAAAGTGTGTGCAGGTAAAAGTTGCTTAAAAGACCTGAGATTATTAAGATTAGAAAAGTCAGATAAAATCTCACTTTATCTTTTTTTTGTTAATATTTCTCCTCTCTAATAAAAGTTCATTATCTGAATGCAGCACTTTCAAGAACACCATACCCTGAAAAATCACATTAAAGCTTAGCTGATGTAGAAGCAAATTCAGTGAATCAATCCCTGATTCAAGTGTGGTCCATGTACATTTACATGTACAGTACTTTACATATCAAACTACTGATCAGGCTAAATCTTTGCATATGCTTCTGCCTTGGAGAAGACTTCGTGTGGGCACAGCGGTTTTTCTGCAAAGAGTAATTACTAAGACTCTTCAAATTGTGAACTGCAGGTCTTGTCTTTATAAGAAATTGCACTGACTTAAATAAAGGGTTTATTATTAAAGGATTTAATTATATTCTTCTGTGAACACACGTCTTTCAGTTTAGAAGTAGCTTATTTTGAATTTTGTAGGGGTGAAAGGAAGCATTCAGACAAGATAATCTTAATTGGACATTGGTGGGAGTAGAGAGTGATGACAGTAGGGGGTAGAGGATTGTTACTCAGAAAAGGAGACACACAGACTATGACAATCTATGAGAGATGACCATGTCAGATAAAATGAAATATGTATTCTCAAAGTAAAGTCAGCAGCATGCAGGATGTGAGAGTTACTTTTGGCATGATGACAAGATGTAAAGTAGCAAATTACTCAGACTGCTTCTTCTCAACTACTTGAGCAATGCTGTCAAGTGCTGTACACTGTTACTTAATTTCTATTCTATAATGGATGTATATGTTTTAGCTATCACTGATTTTAAATGAAAAATAGTTTTATCCACATTTCAAAATGTATTTTGTTCTTTCTACTGAGAGAAATAATAGTGGCATTAAGATAAACAGGGCTTTAAGCAGCCCAGTGTCTGCACTGCTATGATAATGCAGTACCCAAAAGCCAGTTGTCAAGCATAGCTACAACCACTGTACAGGATAAGCAAGTTAAAATGTTTTCTCCTTTAGCATCCCTTTCATAGGCTTAATGGAGTTCAAGCTTCAAAAGCTGAATAACTTTTCTGACATATTGCCATATTTTACGTTGCTTTAAGTAACAATTTACATGTTTCTCCATAGCTGTGTTAGATACTTCTATGTAAAATGTTTCTCTGCAAATACCTAGGAATCCTTTAACCCCCACAGAATGTTTCCTTTATGACTGAGGATGGTAGAAGGTGGGTATGTTTGGAGATCTATGAAGAATATTTTGAGGTTTATGGTAGATGAGAATGGAGGAGGAATGGGAAAGATTGGCATTCTTTAGAAGCATCAGTACAGTCTTCTCTTAGGGGGAATTTGCTTCTTTATTCTGTATGCAAAGAAGAATACAGAAGTTGTGCAACATGGAAGAAAAGTCTAGATCTTGAACTGGAACCATTACAATAGTTAGAAACAATTCTTGACAAACTGAGTGGAAGCAGAAAAATCTAGTACATAGATAGCTTTGCATAAGAGTACAGATACATGTATCTCAGACCTCATGTGACCATGACCAGGATGTTACATGAGCCATGTTACATGACTTCACAACCTAATATTACATTATGGATCCCTCCAGTAACTTATGGTCTTGGATTTCCACTGCAGCTGGCCCCAGAAGGCCTGGTCCCCCTGCTTTGTGCTCAGACACACAGGCACAGGAAGGTCTCAGTCAACCACCAAGCCCCATGGTTTACTGAGGAGCTGTCTGGGACCTCCTGGCCCGTGCAGTAACAAGCCCACAGACCCTCTGGTCTCTCCAATATCCCAGGAAAATACCTGCCTCCCAAGCCCTTATTCCACTCACAGGATCTTTTTTTTTATTTTAAAATGTATTGTAGTTTTGAACTTACCCATACTAACTAGTAAATATTTTTACAATTTATGTATGTAGTAAGGCTTAATTTCAATAAAGATTTCATGCAGAACAGCTTTAGCCTTCATCTGAATAGATACAAATTTAGATCAGTGATTCACAAATGCTAATTCTCACCTCACAAGCTAATAAACCAGACGTCCTCCAGGCAGAAAAGAGCTTTAACCAAAACTAGATTAAAGTACTCCTCTGAATAAAGCTCCTCCTTGGAGAATCTTGTACAATGCCTTTATCATTCAAGGAAATCTAGACTGTTTATTTCATTAGGTAAATCTGAGACTCAGTGTATATTCATCCATTTGAATGGTAAAAATCGTATCCCTATCATTTTCTCATCATTTTGAGACATTCTAGTTCCTTAGTGATCCAAAAATAGAATATTATATCCTTATATATCTACAAAGATAAAGAAAATACTTTTATCAGAAAGAGTGAATCAAACACTTCCCGGTGTTCATCATTAACGAATAAAATTACTCTGACTTTTGAAGAATTTTTTCAAACTCCAAGTACAGAGTGCTTAAATGTAGATGCGTCTTTATCTATCTACTACAAATCTTGTGAATATGGAAGAATATCTTAGAAAAAGAAAGAAAAGACATAAGACTTCAAGAACCACATGACTGTTTTAAAAGAAACTAGCTTTGTGGTACATCAGATTATTAATAGACATGTCTTCTGATGGACTCTGCTTCAAGCTATGTTCTGAAATAAATGTGATCATCTTCAATTCTTAATAAAGTTCTTTTGATAGCTCATGTGTTTATAGGAATTAGTCTTATATGATTATATGACCAATTTCAACTGAAACTGGAGGGGAAGTCAGAGCTTCTGCTCACCTAAATTGGACGCAGAAGTGTCCCATCACCAGCTGAGGAGCCTTTGGTTACCTTTCAAATGTAATGAAAAATACAAGCACCACAGCAAGACCAAAAATCAACTGAACTCCACTGGTTGCACAGAGAATTTTAAAGAAAAGTAAACTCAGGGAGTTTAGTTAAGACCTTATTTATACGGGGTAAATCTGGGCTGGAAGGGTCCCATTCTGGTTTGATCTTAACAAATTACCATGTTCTAATAATAATTATTTTGGAGAAAAATTCGTCACATTCTTTACCTCATTGTGGATATATCACAGCCAGCTTGCTCAAGAACACACTGTGACCTTGAGTGACGGTTATCATTACAGCATTTACAATTAGCAGTCCTGCACGTGGCTATTTTCAAGTTAGTCTGAAAAAGTGTGTAAAATAAAATGTCTGCAGCATATTTGCTATTTGAACTCATAGTGGTGAGGGCAACCTCCCAGCAAATTAACTAACTGCACTTGTGAAAAATGCTGATAGTGGAGAAAAGTACATTACTGCTTGACCTCTACATCTAAGCCTATTGCAAAAGCTTCATTTAAGTTGCAGAACTACCTTTCCTGCAGTAAGGCTTCTATAAAAGTCCGTGCTCGGTTTAGCTAGTGCTATGTGTAAATCAACATTTTCCAGGGCACTTTGACGTGTCCCTTCTCAACCCCCCCCTTTTATTTTTTTCTAGTAATTATTTGTTGTGCCTTCCACATCATGTTCTCTCCTTCTGCCAGCCAAGTTGATCTTTTTTTTTTTTTTTTAGGCTCAACTTCAGTTTTCTCACATTTCAACTTTTTTTCTCCATGTGAAAATGAATTTCTTCATTTCTGTCTGCTTGCAACCCAGTGTCTCCATTTCTTTCCTTTCCACCCACTTCCCCCATCAATTTGACCCATGTACTTTCATTCTGCTATTTTCAGAGTCATGCTAGTACCCTTCTTTTTCCTGGAGTACTCATCGTAGTCTTTATTCCTTTCTATAAAAATAATGTCCTGGTTGTTGTACCTGTCTGTCACTTCCCACTGGAAGAGAATCACAGATATTCATACCTAGAATTTGTCGAAACAACAACAAAAAATGTTCCTTATGGGAATTTCTACATTCCAAAGCTCAGCTTGCTGAAAGAAGACACAAAAGGTAGCAGTTTTTCATGAAATGGTTTTAAGGAATATGATCTTACAAAAATAATATTATTTTGAAAGCATACATCAACTGATTTTGAGAATATCAAATTACTCAATCTTGATGATAATATCAAAGAAAAAGTTAAATATTAAAAACAACAGAAAGGCTGAAATTAAATTAATAAGTGATTAAGAAAAACAACAACAAACAACTTGTTGAGGTGGTACATTTCAGTATCCTCAGCCACCTGAGAAATTAAAAAAAAAGGGCAATATTCTCACATGCTGCTAAAATGGCCACAATCCTGAAGAAAATTCTGATTAAACTGTATACTTAATGGAAAAATCATGGTTTTATACCAATGTCATCTAGTTCTCTGTGATACATGTCATACAATGCCATATTTCTGTAAACAGGGAATTCTTTTACCCAAAGGTTTTTCTTTACTGCCCTTAGAAATCCCGGATGGCTAAAGGACTAGGAGACACTAGTCCTACAATGACTAGGAGACACTAAATGTGAAATACTCCATACTAATATGTGGCATGTTGTTTTTTTTTTTTTTTTCTTTTCCTTTCTGAACATTTTTTTTTTCTATTAGAGAACTTGAGAACTTTCAGCCAAAGGTTCATCATATTTCTCTCAACAGAACAAGAGGAAGCTCCCAATAGTCCCTGTTATATCTACGGCTTTTCAAGTTTTAAATGTTAACACAGGGGCTTCTGGGAACTGCCTCTTCAGTTTCCTGTTTGGAAATGCACATAATGAATGCTAGATTTTGTGTTGCTTAGGATGACAAAAATATAAATAAAACATATAAAGAGCTTTTAGGTAAAAGAACAGGGAAAAAAGACTGTTCTTGTACTATTGTTGTTCTGTTGGCAGGAAAATATTGCACTTTGGGAACTGCAGATGAATAACTTATTCAGGAGCTCAATAAAAAGAGAAGAGAAATTGAGCACATACTGGAACAGGGTCATTTATTTATTTATTTATTTATTTGTTGTAAAGTTATAACACTTAGTAGATAAACTTAGTATTAATTCCTCGTAAACTGAGAATATGATGGGTGCAATCTACTGCAACATTTTAGACTATTTATGCTCAGGAGAATTCCCAATGACCATTAATATGAATGGAAAATATAGCATATTTTGCTAATGAAATGAGGTTAATCTGAGCTCTCTTCTACTTAATTTGCATGTCAATCCCCCTTTTAAAATTTTGAAATACACTTGTTAATTTTAGACTCATTTGAGAGGTGAGTAGAATTCTTTAAGATAATTATGTTCCTATAAGTTTACTGAAAGGCTGGCTGACTAAAGGAGAAAGACCCAAATTAGTACCTCTCTTGAGAGCAAGGGAGAGCGAAATCAGCCTTTAGATGTTCTCTTTGGTAGCAGACAGCCATCTCGTATGCATTTAGTTCAAAACTAGTACATGTTTTCCTCTTCTTTTGTGTGTATTTCATAAGGGATCATCTGGTGAGGAGCAGTTAGCTTTACTGGGGTGATGTGAGTGACATTAAGAAAATATGACTGAAAATATATAAGAAATCAGGTTTCATTAGCTCCACTGCTGGCATAGCAATACGATATTTTGGGAGTCAGTAGGAATATTTCTTCCTCCAATTACATAAAAGGATATTTAAAACATTAAAACCATAGTTCAGCATTGTATACACTGCCATGAATGGTCTCCAAATTATGGGATTCAAGTGCTGCAGAAATCAAAGACTGCTCATCAGTGAATTTCATTTCTTGTGAAAATTATGTGTGCACAAAGAGAATTGCTTCTGTCAAAGAACATTTAGCTCTTGACTCTTTCAAAACATCACCCCTTCACTGTGAGAAGTAAGAATTTGTTCAGAATATTCTTCTAAGTTGCTTTGACTATTGCATCTATTCTAATCTATTACAGACAGAGTCACCTGCCCTTCAGATTGTAATGCGAACACGAACCAGTATAAACAGTCTAGCTGTATCTGCATGGTGATCTACAAAGGCTACTTTAACAGATGGGGAGTAAATGAGCCTCACTAGATCTTCGTGCAGCTTTCAGGGCCTGAATAGTTCATCTGCAGTACAGATACTCACTAAGTGACTTGGGAGCCCGTGCTGCATTCTTAAATTTGCTGCAGGCATTTCAGCAACTCAGTCTAATTGCAAGACAATGGAATTTGATATTGCAAGTGCTGAAGTACTTAAAAAAAAGTGAACCTGATACATATTTCAATTTTACCCTTAAAAAAACTCTCCTCAGGTTTTAAAAATGTAAAAACTTTCTAAAATAACTGTGGGTTACTGTTAAAATCTTCCAACTAAAGCTTTATTTTTTTTATTTTTTTATTTCTTATTTTTTTTTAGCCTTTGGAACAAAATATGAACATGAATATTATGGCTGAAAAGCAAAAGAAACAAAACAGAACTGAAATTGAACTTGTTAGAATAAAGAGGACAGAGTGAATGTATACAAACACAGAGCATAAAGAATTGTCATGCAAAAAAAAAAAAAAAAAAGGTATATATATCAGTAAACTAAAGAAGATATAAAGGAATGATAACTTCTAACTTCAGTACAGGTCATGTGATTTTCAATATACAGAGTATCCAAGGAATGTAACTTACGTAAGCTCTGTCTGTAAGATTAGAAAATGAATTTTCAAAGTGCTATTGACTTTTATATCTGTCAAATAGTTTATCAGTAGCAGTCTTAGAGCTATAGGCAGAAAATTCATAGAAAAATATCCCATTACAGAGAACTTTGGTGGTATTGCAAACATGAAGAGTGAATGGGAGAAAAAAAAATATAGGAAAATTCTCTCTATTTCCAGCCACAATGAAGCATGAGTAAAAATTCTTAACACCATCAAAAAAAAAAAAAAAAAAAAAAAAAAGGTGTTACAGTTATCAACAGCTATCAAGTACTATCAGCCTTGAAAGCTAAGAGAACTACTGCTGACAGCTACAGGTCAGACAATGAATTGAAATGGATAATGTGGAGGAAGGAATAAAGATGTGGAAGGACACTTACTGCGTGAGTAAAGACTGAAAGTATTTTTAACTTGAATTAGGCTAAAGACAAGTAGGCCACTTAAATGTATGGATATAGAGCATGAAGAGAGGCAGAAAGGTGATTATTACCTGCAGGCCCTTTAAAGACTTAGAAAAATATCACAAGGATGGTCCCAGTGTTGAGCTGTTAGAGATGTCAGAGTTGTGAGATGACAGTGCATATTGGGCAGTGGAAAGAAGCTCACCTAGAGAGATGAATCAGGTGACTGAGTGACTTCTGAGGAAGAAATGTGGCAAAATTGAAGTGATTAAAAATTCTGAAGTTAGTATTTTACCAAAAATGATTCCTCAAACATGATTCACAGGGCAATGGGAGGTCAATGGTGACTTATAAGACAAGCTCTGACCTCACCAAATTGACGAGTAAGTACTAAGAAATATTCCTGGGCACTTCAATAACTCACTTTAAATTAAGATGCCACTTTTTGAGTAAGAGACTAAATTTACCAAGGTTAGACCATCAGTCTTCCACACAAATAACTAAGGGGAATAAAGAGTCTCAGCCTTGCAACCTATTGACTTTAATGGATTATTTTCATAATTTACATTTAAGTAGAACTAAGAGTGCTAAGAACATGGATGGACCTGGACCCTGGCCCCAGACTTTATTGTTCAAATCCATGTTATTTTTTCAAAGGCTACATGTTCATTATTTTTTCTATAAAAACAAACAACAATGACAAAAAAAAACCACAAACATACTGCAAACAGTTTGAACATAATTACTCTTCTTTTTGATGTAAGACTTTTTTATATAATCACAGTACCATATATTTATGAAAATATAACATTCAACCATCTCGCTTTTTAATTCAGCATAATGTTAGATGGGAAGTTAGTTGTTCTGTAACATTTTTAGATTGAAAATTGCAGATAACATACAACTACATTCTTATGCTGGCGACAAAATCAAAGTGACTGATGCTGAACACTAATGAAAATCCATAATAATCCCATTTTGTTGTTGTTGCTTGGTTGGTTTGTTTTTTAACTGAAAACAAAAAACAAACAAACAAACAACAACAACAAAAAAACACGAAGATACACCATGCTTAAGGTGCAATGAATCTCTTACTGGAAACAAGGAGGCAGATTTACAAATACTCAGTAGAGGTCCTAGAAATCTCTTTAGTGTGTCTTTCTTCAAAGGAACAGTATTTCAGAATGCTACAAAGGAATCAGCAAATTCAAAGAAGTTCTGGGAATAAAATCTACAAAGAATACCCACGTCTGGATTCTTGTCTCTCTCTCTCTCTCTCTCTCTCTTTTTTTTTTTTCTGGTACATGCTTCTAAGATACTGCTAAATGATGTAACTTATCTTACTGTTTTAAGTTCTTATTCTTGCTATTCTACTTTGTGAATGAGAAAGACTTTTCTCTTCTTTGATGTTGGAACCACTACTTAGAGAAAAGTATTTTATACACACACATCATCAAACTTTAGAGATGAAGAGTGATAACCCCCTCTATAGCAAGGAAGGCAGAAATGAAATAGACTAAACTAAACTTATTGGAATAGTCAGAGAAACAAAAGATGAAGAGGCAAAGGCAAAGAAAGGTGTATGGTTTTGACTGGGAAAGAAATAATTTTCTTCATAGATGCTTACACAATGCTGTGGTTTGGATTTTTGATGAAAATAATGGTGATAACACACCAACGATTTAGTTGTTGCAGAGCAGTGCTTACACAGAGCCAAGGACTTCTCTGCTTCTGGTGCTGCCCTGCTAGCAATGAGCCTGGGGTCCCCACAAGCTGGTCACCAGGACTGCTGGCCCAGACTGAATAGAAACTCTGTCTTCCCAAGAAACGATTATGCATGGTGAACCCTGCTTCCCTGGGAGTGGCTGAACACCTGCCTGTCAATGGGAAGCAGCAAATGAATTCCTGCTTTGTTTCACTTGTTTACATGGCTTTTGCTTTACCCAGAAAATTGTCTTTCTCTCAACCCACGAGTTTTTGCACTTTTATCTCTCTGATTCTGTCCACCATCCCACCTGGTGAGAGTGAGGGAGTAGTTGTGTGGTATTGAGCTGCCTGTGGAAGTTTACACATGGGAAGGGAAGGGAAGGGAAGGGAAGGGAAGGGAAGGGAAGGGAAGGGAAGGGAAGGGAAGGGAAGGGAAGGGAAGGGAAGGGAAGGGAAGGGAAGGGAAGGGAAGGGAAGGGAAGGGAAGGGAAGGGAAGGGAAGGGAAATCTGAATCAGTTTGTGCAGACTTCTGATATGTTTATCTACAGGTTTCAACCAGCTGAATACTCAGGAAGAAAGATTTCTCAGCTTAAAGCAGCTCAATAGATTGGGCCACCAGTGCGATTTATGACACTTGTTCTAGGTCTTTTGTTTAAAGAGAAAGACTACTGCTAGAAACCTAAGGAGATGACAGAAATGGTAAGAACTCCTGAAATCATGTACTTGTTCTTCAAAGTGTTTGTTTGTTTGTTTGTTTGTTTTTGTATATATGTATTTGCCATGTTATTGCATTTTTTGTTAAGTTTTTAGAATGGACCCTGGAACATCTTTGGCCGTGGACTCAAAAAGATAATTTCCCTAATCAATACCTAGATACAGCATGGAAGGTTTCAGGGGCTGAGGACTGTGCTCAATGAAAATCTTGGTTGTGGCCGCAGTTCTAGAAGGTTAACAATTTAAAAGTAAAAATGTAGCTAGGCTATTGCAGTTCAACTGGAGCAGAAAATGGGTGTAAACAATGCAAGTATAAGTGCAATCGTGACTAAAACAACATTTTTTTTTTCTATATGCTAACTTTTGTGATATCTGGAAATAAAATCTTGATGTTGTAATTAAAAGACATTCTTCATTACTAATAGTTTAGGAACATGACATCATATTATCAGTCATACAAAGTCTTTTCTAGGTCTGCAGATTGATCACACAAAGTCTTTTAACTAGAGTTCTAGGCACCAAGAATTATTATGTAAACAAAGACATTTGAAACTTTCTACTGCCAACTAAAATGCATCAGATCTGCAGAACACAAGCTTGATGCAATATATCATTCTTATGAGTATTGTGGAACATTTCTTATTTGGAAAGAAGTAAGCAAGGGGTTTTGTAAAAAATATACCCAGAGTTTGTGGAACTGGCAGTGCACATTTTAGATTGCTTTCAAGTTCATCATATATTTCTAGCTGACGATATATGTAACATCATAGAGTAGACAGAAAATCAGCACAGTTAGTTATGCTCTGTAATGTGAATAATCGTCACATAAGCTTCAAAAGGTACACATCATAAAGCCTGTTTTTAACATATTTCATGATTCAAAGTCATCCTAAAAAAAGTGAAGTTGGAAAAGAAACAGATGTACCTAAGTTCTCTAACCGTAACAGTTCTATAGAAATATCCTCAGCAAAGCAAAGGTGTTGCATAATACACATACATGGAAGTGGATGTTATACTTGTATTTTGATATTGATTCTTAAAAGGTAATTGAATAGACATTTGGATGAACTAAGGAGACTACCACCATTCTGTGAAATTGGATGGTTTCCAAATGTCTCATCAGCAACTTGAAGTATAACAAAACTCATACAACATTAGAGGTATCCACATGAGTATTTCAATCCTGATTAAGAAAAAAATCAAAATCATTCTCTTTTACTTCACTTTAGTTTGCATAACGGAGCAGTTTGCAATGGAGAGTTTGCACTGTAATACCCAAACTGGATTCAGTTTGGATAAAGCTAAGCTTGAGAAAGTGTTACAAAAGTACAGCTAACGCAATCTGCTTATAGAAGATCATTTTGTTTGTAGAGTCAGACATGAACTAGGTCAAAGTAAACCTCTCTGAAATGTGTATGTTAAGGACTTTGAGGCATTGACACCAGGTATATCATTCTACAGACCCAGCCCTATTTGGCTGCACTAATGAAGACATGGCATGTGCATTCTGATCCTAGGAAACAGGATAATGGAATATAATGGAAATAATGGAATTAGATCACTAGATCAGAGACAGTGAAGGTCGTCCGAAGACAACTTCTGCACAGATCACTGTTTCCTTGCTTTTGCAGAACCGCCTGGCTGTAGGTAATAATATTGTCATAATCACTACTGCAAGTTAGTAAATGCATAAATGCATATTGACACGTCTGCACCTCAACAGAGATCATAAAAAAAAAAAAAAAAAAAAAAAAAGAGTTTTGTAACAGATCTATTCTATTTCACTGTATAAACAACATTTTACAAAATAGACCTTCATGATCTGGTTTTACTGAGTATATTTTCACCTTCAATGGGTTGTTTTGTTGATCTGAATCTATTATCTATTATGTAGACTCTTCTCATCTACTCATCATTTTTCTACAAAATGGACATCTATGCTAGTACTCTAAGCTCATTCTATATTCAGGGGCTTTAGCAGTCATATCTTGAAGACAATTCATCTCATCTGTGTTAGAAAAGGATGACATACCTACCTCTCTCTTTTGACTATAGCAGGAACCTGGGATTACCAGACATTCAGCTTACAGATGGCTAAAATTAGGTAAGATAAATCTTTTGACATATCTCTACTGGCTTGAATAAATGTTGACTGAAATAAAACCATGAAGAGTTGGATACATTCTTAATATTTCTCTTACAAAGAAACAAGAATAACATGAAAACAAAGATTTATATGTTTTTTTCTCTTACATTTTAAGTGTATGCAATTAGCAAAAATTTGTACAAGGTTTTGTAGCTCTTTAACTGAAGGTTCTCTAGGAATTTATGTCTAATATATATATATTGGTAAGATATATATATATAATTTATATATATTAAAAAAAATAATACACTGGATACTTCCAGTAACTTTAATGATTAATGAGTCATGGGTTTACAATTTTTCACAAAAAATAAAAGATCACTAGTTTTGCAAATAAACCTTTTCTAATACTCATGTGATTTAGCCAACAAATACTTTCAGTTTTCGTACGTCTGTGTTTCTGTACCAGATTTAAAGAAAAATAGAGCTGTGGGAATTTCAAGTTGTTCTATATGTATAAAACAATTAGCCTTGTAAGACATATTTCATTAAGAAAAGGAAAAAAATGCTTGAAGCAAAAATGTGAATATTATACAAAGAAAATAATCCTACCATGGAAACCATGGAAAAAAGAAGGTGAAGCTTAGAAAATACAGGAGACCACAACTGTCCGTTTTAGGACTAAAACAGTTCCTTTCTTTGATCACTGGAGAGCACTGTTCCCCTATGAAACAATTTGTTTCAAGAGCATAGCTTGGCATTCTGCTGCAGAAGTGATTTGATGTAGAAAATTATATAACATATATTATGAATTCAGTTATGGAAGGAGAAATGTTAAACTCCTGAAAAAAATAAAAGAAAAAAATAATGTTTTATGGGATTCCATTCTCCTATCCCTCAATTTATACTGATAATATCATATTATTTATTACTTTTACTGTAAGAATGTCTACAACTTCCTCTGGTCCAGAGACCTATTACACTGGTGACAGGGCATGTATATTCAAAAGATTCACTCTATTTTTTTTAACATCTGTTTATCATAAAAGTATCACAAATTGTGTGAAATCCAGTTGACACACATAAGTAGTTGCCTTTGAACAGGTGAGAATAAAATTAACTGTATCATTTTTTTGCCTGAACTGGAAGGACAAAAATATACCTTTTCCAAACCTTGAATCATTTCACTTAAATATAAAATTATTTTTCCATAAAAGGATACAAAAATAGTTACCATGCAGCAGTACAGAAGTAGAACTATCTTGTGATCAAGACAGAGATTTATTCAGTAATTCTGAGACTTCTGTCTGATTTAAGTATCTTGGTGTAAACAAGACCTTGGAAATCCTTGGATGATGCTTTATGTCTCATGTTTCAAACTCTAATCAGGGGTTAATACTTAATACTCTTAGGCTCCCTTTGGCGCTCCTGCTTTTGAGTTTCAGTGCTTTGTGCCAGTACAGTTTTTCAGATTTGAATGAGCAGGGTGGGACCTTGGGTCAGATTTATTTGCCCTGCATGTATTAAAACAAAGATGGTAGCATTTTGTTTCTATGTTACATCATGGGACATTTAATCGGAATGCCAAGCAAAAAATCATATTTATCATATCAAAGCTGAAATATGGAGAGAAAATAATACCTTACTATCAGCTTTACCCTTTCATAGGTGTAATAAATGCTTTGTTTAGTTGTTAGCTATTATTACTAAGCAATCATGTATAATAAAAGTGAACTGCTCATCCTACACATTATTCTGTTACATATAACGCATATTAGTTATGAACACAGAGGGAGGGCTTTCAGGGGTCCAATCCAAGGAGAGCAGTGAGGTCTGCTGGATGTCATAATCCGCAATGAGAGTGGGAGGATCAGAGCCCGTAGGTCACCTACCAAATCTCATCTGCAGCTCTATGACCATGTCAAACATCTTGTTCACTGTTGATGTATAATTCATTGTACTGTTTTAATTGAATTGCACACTGAAAAGACCTGATTTGTCACAATAGCCTTCCCATTTCACAGCAGTAAAGCTCCATTGATTTCCAGTCAGAGAATAGGATGTCATGAACGGTCAGAACAAAACGTTTTATATTCAAATCAACTGAGCATAGCACTAACCTCTCTCAGCTTCCTGTCCTGAATAAAGACCTCTGCTAATAAGCAGCAGACACATACATGTGAGAAGACCAACCTGCAGAGGATCACTGATCACATTAATTCAAAATCGATTATGGAGCCATAAACTAAAGGAGATTATGACTGGCAACATACAGGATATAAAGCTGATAGGAAGTGATCTTCAAAGTGTGGAAGAAGGAATTAGTGCTACATTTATTAGCAGTATCTTTATTTGATTGCTCTGGGCTTTGGCTCAGTGAGTTCCTCGAGCAATACAGAGAGTTATAGCTTTTCAATAATTAGCTGAGAACATCTCATAATTACATACCTAATCAGTAAAGAGAATATAGCTGTATAGTCAGAACCTACTTTAGCTTATTAACAATAGGGTATGCCACTGTTGAGGTTTTACCCAGCTCGGCAGCTGAGCTCCACCACAATTGCTCTCTCACTCACCTCCTCAAAGGGAAAGGGTGAGAAAATATGATGGAAAGGACTCAGGGGAAGAGATAAGGACAGGGACATCACTCAACAATTATCGTCACAGACAAAACAAACTTGGCATAGAGAGGTTAATATAATTTATTACATATTATTAATGGACTAGAACAGTGAGAAATGAAAACCAAACTAAAAACACCTTCCCCCCATCCACTCTTTTCTACCTCTTCCCCTCAACTGGCACAGGGCAACAGGGAATGGAGGCTGTGGTCAGTCCATGGTGCTTTGTCTCCACCGCTCCTTCACGGTCCCTCTCTGCCCCTGCTCCCCATGGGGTCCCTCCCACGGGATGCCGTCCTTCCCAAACTGAGCCTAGTGGGGCTGCCCAGAGGCAGAAGCTCTTCAGGAACTCCTCAAGTATGGTTCCATACCATGGGGTCCATCCATCAGAAGCAAACCGATCCAGAATGGGTCCTGCATGGGCGGCAGCTTCCCCCAGCCCCCCTGCTCCTGTGTGGGTGTCCTGGTTTCAGTTAGCACAGGATTAATTTTCTTCCTAGTAGCTGGTGGAATGCTGTGTTTTGGCTTAGAATGAGAAGAGTGCTGATAACACCCCGATGCTTTAATTGTTGCAGAGCAGTGCTTATACTAAGCCAAGGACATCTCAGCCTTTGCTCTGTCCTGCCAACGGGCAGGCTGGGGGGTGCAGTAAGAGCTGGGAGGGGACAGACCCAGGACAGGTGACCCAAACTAGCCAAAGGGGTATTCCATACCATCTGACGTCATGCTAAACAATATATAGGGGTGGCTAGCCGGGGGGAGGGGGCCGGACTGCTCGGGGTTAGGCTGGGCATCGGTCAGCGGGTGGTGAGCAATTGCATTGTGCATCACTTGTTTGTACATACTCTCCACGGGCTGCAGCTCTGGCCCGGGGCCTGCTCCTGCAGGGGCTCTCCATGGGCCGCAGCCTCCTCCAGGCCACATCCACCTGCTCCACCGGGGGCTCCTCCATGGGCTGCAGCATGGAGATCTGCTCCATGTGGGACCCATGGGCTGCAGGGGGACAGCCTGCTCCACAGGCCGCAGGAGAACTGCTGCATGCCTGGAGCACCTCCTGCCCCCCTGCTGCATGGACCTGCTCCTGCAGGGACTCTCCATGGGCGGCAGCCTCCTCCAGGCCACATCCACCTGCTCCACCGGGGGCTCCTTCACGGGCTGCAGCGTGGAGATCTGCTCCATGTGGGACCCAGGGGCTGCAGGGGGACAGCCTGCTCCACCAGGGGCCTCTCCAGAGGCCTCAGGGGAACTGCTGCTGCATGCCTGGAACACCTCCTTCCCTCCTTCTGCATGGGCCTTGGGGGCTGCAGTGATGTTTCTCACTCTTTTCTCTCCCAGCTGCTGTTGCACAGCAGTTTTTTCCCTTTCTGAAATCTCTCACAAAGCCACAAGCAGCATCACTGACTGGCTCAGCTCTGGCCAGGAGCAGATCCCTTTTGGAGCAGGCTGGAGCTGGCTCTTCTCTGACATGGTGCAGCTTCTGGGCTCTGCTCACAGAGGCCCTGCAGCCCCCTGCTACCAAAACCTTGCCATGTAAACCCAATACAGCCACAATTTCCTCTTATGAGAATTTGCAATGAGATAGAGAGTAGTTACGTGAGCTGTGAGGTGAATTACTTATGCAGTGACATAGATGGGGAAATAGAGGAAACATGCAAGAACTTGTGATATTAAAGTGAGATACAGTGAGCCTAAAAATCGTCCCTGGACAGAGCTCCAGTGTGACTGGCACCAAAACTGTACCACAAATCATAAAGAAATGCTTTAGAAGCTTTGGAGCAGTCCAGGTTTACATGGAAAAATAATGAAAGTTCACTTCAATATCTGAATATTCAGTGGAGCACACTCCAAGCTTTATGAGATTAGTAATGTCAAACACATATTGGCTTCTACCTTTAGGATTCTTGATGTCCAGGAGGATACCCAGAAAGTTGCAGTCTGTCACTGAAAGCCTGGGATGGCGTCTGGTTCACATTGACAAGTCATTCTCCTGAAATCAGATGATCTGTTTTTTCTGGTCTGTCATTTGGCTTACTAGTACCATATGTCATCAGAGAACATTGATGATTTCATGGAAGGCATAGAAAGTGAACAACGTCATCTGCTGACTGAAATATAAACCTAGTATATGTGTGGTCAGAAACGTGATTTTCATGGTTTATGATGCTAGTCATCTCTATGCTGGTATTGTTCTGATGGGCCACACAAAATCTCAAAGCTCTCCAGTCTTCTACTCATCTTGCTGCCTGAGAAATTTGATTTTGATACTCACTCCCAATTTTCCCACCATTTTTTTCTGGATTGGTCTTCCTAACATCAAAGCCCTCCATGCTGGGACATTGTTTAAATAGCTCAAGTAACTTGACAAAGATTTGAAGCATCTAAGTCCACCCCTTTCCTCCAAGTGTCTAGTGGAAAATGTTGCTCTCTATATTGCATGTCTCGTAGAAAAGAAAGTGAATATCTTCTGTTTACTTTCTCCTTAAAAAACTTCAATTTTGAATTATTCCCCTCTCCTTCCTTATTATGGTAGTCTGGTATACAAACAAAGGAGTAGGCTGAAAAATTAGAATTTCTCATCAGATACCAAATAAAAATGTCTCATCTCATTTATTTTCTATACAGTCTTATCCTTTTCTTATCTAAATCAGAATAAAAGAGTACTTCAATTTAATTTCAATTTTTAAAAATTGGTGAAATCTAAGATTCAGTACAAATGTTAGTGACTTTCTGATCAATTTGATTTTTTTTTTTTAAGCTTAAAATATCAGGAATATACAGTTTTTCCTTTCCTAAAAGATTTTTGTTATAAGCAATCTTTCTACCAAGCAGATGAAACATGTAAGTTAAAATAAATAGAAATTAATGAATTAAATATGATTGTGATATTATATGTTGACTGACTGTTGCATTTTCCTAGTAATCTCAGGTTTCCTCATGCCATATTTCATGGTAAAAATTGTTTACACAAAATCTGAATGGGTAATGGAAAAAGCAAATAATAATAATAATAAAAAAATAAAATCACTCATTATGAAATTCTCTGAAAAAAAAAGCAGCCAAGCATTTATTATGACCTAACCCCAAACTCTGTCTGAGTGTTTTTTCATGCATTAAGACGGATATATACATATCAAAGATTTCATTTTCTATCCCATTCCTCATTGAAGACATGTTTTTGTTCAAATTATTTCACTAGAAAATTAGTTGTTACATTTCATTTTTCCCCTCCGTCATGTTATTTTTTTTTCATCATATTTTTTATTTCACAGCAAAAGCACAGAAGCATACCTCTAAAGGGGTTATTTTCAATGAAAAACAGACTTTTGTCAAAGAGCTAGTTCAGCATAAGTGTTCCATCTAAAATATTTTCTATTGGGAAAACAGTAATGTGCTCTCAAATGATCTAAATGTAAGAGTTTTCAAATGTTTCATAGAACAGACACATTATCAGACAGATAGTCCTTTGAATCACCTATCCTTTTACTCCTGGTGCCCATGTCACCTGCTAACTCATTCATGAGGGCCAAAACCATATTCTTTTCCATTTACTGCTGTGTAATTTCCTGGTGTCAATTGTAGTGACAGCTAATAGAAAATTACCATCAGGGAACTACAGACATATTGCTTCTACATAGAAAAAGAGAAAAGTTTTTTTTTTTTTTTTTTTTTTTCCCCTAACATGTTATCTTTCTGACTGGTCTGTTTCCCTTTTGGAAGCAAGTATATGGCATTTGCCGTATGCCATCTGTACACCTAATAATTTCACTGAGAAAAGCTAATAGGCTTGGGATCTCTGACCCAGTAGGTCATCACTCTCTTTAAAGTAACTGATCATCTCTAAACACACTAGAGAGTAATCCAAAACCTACTAAAGTCAGCACATGCCAGACTTTGGATCAGACACTGAAAATTCAGAAATGTGTGGTCCATTTTGAAATGGAGAGGCTGATTAGAAAATGACTCCCCTGACATTCAGATTGGTATTCTAATCAGCAATCTGTAAGCAGAACAGAGTGCTAAAAATGACCTTCCAGTGATTTTCATAAGTTCAGGAGATTCAGCAGCTTAGGGATACTCTTAGAATTAGGTATATCTCTTCTATGGTTCCTCGTTTGGTCTCTTAGTTTCTTAAGTGTCTTAAGTTTGCAGATGCTGTGCCCTTCTCTGTGGCATAAGTGGGTTATCTAAACTAGCTTTAAGCCTAGAAGGGAATTTCTTCATTCAAAGTGCCACCACCTTTTCCAGTACAGGCTGTATAAAGGGAAAATAAAATCATGTTGGAAACTGTAGTTCTCCACACATGATGGACATTTTAGGGCAGTAGTTTAAAAAATCATTTAGCATCTAGTTGCTGGTGGACCACGACTAACTACTAGTTGGTCCCTTTAGATGCTCTGCCAGCTTATTTTTCACTCCAACTCTTACTCCTTTTTTTTTTTTTTTTTTTTTTCTAAATCCAACAATCTAAAAATCTTGTGATAAGGCTTTTGCTAATTTACATAGCAGGGGTTGCTATAGCAACCTGGCAGAACATTTCCAGCGGCAACATAGTAGAGGTAACCTTTACCTTTATGAGAGAAATACGCTTTAAAGATTTGTGATAGTCCTGTATATATTTTTTTTTTCTTTTCTTTTTTTTTTTTTTTTCCTGAATATGTTTAATCATGCAGTGAAGTCAAAATATTTCAACTTTGATATCACAGTCCTCACCTCAGTGAGTGTTGTTGTCATAAACACATATTATGACCTCATTGCATATCAAAGCATGTAGAAACAGCAAACTGCAGAGTTCAAAGCTGTAAGACATGCTGCTGTGTTGGACATACACAGCTGAGGCTTTAGGACATCATCAAAATGGTATTCCTAGGGCTGCCTGCAGCACCCAGGTTCTTTGAGAATTCACTATCACTTCTGTACGTGCTCAGTCCTGAATGTCCTGTGACCGCATGGCCAGCTGGCCCCCAGCTTTGGACTGCAGAGACCAAAGGGTTTGAGAAAAGTGTGGCCAAAAGGCAGGTATTGTGATGACAGCAACCAGCAGTTCTGTCATCCAGCTCTGATAAGAAAATGTATCCCTAATGGATCCATTAAGCAGTCTAAAAAAAGGTTGTCCGTAATTTGCTTTAGTGCTATACTTTAGGAACTACAATAGCAATATTATATTCCCATAAATGCAAGGCTGTGTAAAAGATATAGTGTTATTAGTAATTCAGAAAAGGAAGAGTTTGCACCTTTATATTCCTCTGACCTTCTGAGTTGAGGTTTGTGTTTCACTGTCTTTTACCATACGAGTCAGCCTTCAGAGTCACTGACAGAGGACAGCTGCCCTGCATTCCCCACCCTGTGTGGGCTGGCCCATCCATCTCAGACAGGGACACACTTTGTTACTCTTTGAATATAGTGGAAGGAGGTACTGAGAAGCTGTGGTATATCTTAAGGTTTCTATAGGCTTAGGTTTATCTTCCAGGTACTTATCCATTTATTATTCTGTTATTTAAGTTGCACTTAACTCCAGCTGGGATACCTGTCATAGGCAAGACAGAGTAGCAACAGCAGGCTGTAGTGTATCTGGTACTCTATGTGATTCTCCGTCACACTCATTCATTGAGCCCTAGCTTTATATTCAGTATTTCTTGGCTTCTCTTCCCAGCAGAGAAGGTCACTGCTGGCCAGTGAATGCCATGGCCAAAGATGTGTTGGATTGTGCTGTGCTTCTGCTGGCATTTATCAGCCTCTAGTGTTACAGGACAAGGTCCTGGGATTTCCTCCTGCATTTGTCTTGATGCTTCTCTGCTACCTTGAGGATCTTCCCCAACTTCCAGGATCTTTTCTTCAACCAGCATTCTCACCACTATGGAAATTCTTTCTGAGATGTGTTCTCTTTTCAGGAGTGCTGATTTCAGCCCAAGCCCATAGGTTTTCCCAGTCCAAGTAGTCACAGTGCAGAAGCAAAATGCATGATCAGCCTCCTAACTCATGCTTCTGTCTCATGTCTCTTGTTTTGTCCAATAATTTACAAAATTTAGAACCAGGCAACACCTGTTGTATCTAGAAGTTAGCAGGCTTATGCTTGGGAGTGCAAAAGTTCACTTTCAAGCACTGACCTGCAGACAGATGTACACCCAATTATCTGTTGATTGTTAGCATTCAAAATTTAAGACTTTTTTTTTTTTTTTTTTTTTTTTTTGCTTACTACAATTGGATAAAATCTAAATATAATAGTTAATTTGTGGCATTCAAACCACTTAAAAACAGTCATAAACATACAGGACTACTTATCATAGGTCTATATCACAACAGTCTCCTCTCCCTCATTCTGTTGACTTCCTCCCTTCTGACAAAGAGCTATAGCTTTGTGCTTGTCATATATTTCAAGATGCATCTAAAGCATGAACAGAGATTTTTCACCAAGGAGTTCACCGGTAAAAAGCTTCCATCAGAGCTCTGCAATCACACCATCAGACAGATTTAAAATCTGCATCAGCCTTTCTCCTCAGAAGCCATTTATTCCCTCCTGAGCTGAAAGACTGTCAGACCTCACTTTGCTTTAGACCAAGAGTCTTATCCCAGCTTAACTGACTAGTAAAAACAATTCTCTTCCTTAAAAGGTAGAATCTGCTTTACCAGATGCTTTGGTTGCAGTTTGTCATGATTCATTGTGCAATACATCTTTCAGTGAACCTTGTGTTATACTTTTAGCTGAATGGTAAAAGCATACTGGAAAACAAAAACAAAAACAAAAACAAAAAAAAAAAAAAAAACAAAAACAAAACAAACAAAACAACAACAACAACAACAACAAAACAAAAACACAAACAAAATAAACAAAACAAACAAACAAACAAACAAACCAAACTCGTTATACTAACTGTACGTAGGTTGTTATTAGTTCTTGACTAAGTCCTTGATAAGTTCTTGGGGATGGGAATGAGCTTAGGGTGACTGATTTCTATCATTATTCCTGGTAACAATTCATGATAACAATATGGTAACAATTAGAGAAGCCCATGAAATAGGAAAATAATTTAATCCTAAAATTAGGAAGAAAGGTTGTTATACAACTGAAATTCCAAGATAAATCCAGTTTAAAATACATGAATTTGAACTGCAATGTTGTAAAAACCTACATAAGAAGGAGTGCTTGGTCAAATTTCTTAGCATTGCCTTAAACACAGTGCTGGTAGGATGGTATTCCCAAAGGAGATATAAAAAGGTTGTTCTTGTCTCTCAGTCCTGTGCATTGTCACACAGACACTGCAGCTCACCACAGAGATGACACACAGCAGCAGGGCAGGGGCTGGTGCCAGTCAGAATAAAGCAGAAGATTTCTAACTCAAATTTATGTTTTCAAGGAGACATACAATTGTAAAACCATCATAGTTTTAAGCTAGTATTTTCTAGGTCTGGATATTCCTCAGAAATGACATGTGACTTTGACTGGTGTGTAGGAGAAAGGACATTGCTAGGGCAGGACATAACACAGCACTGGACTGGTGCCTAAAGTGCTAGCCAGCACAAGCAAAGAAGGATTTTAACAAAGCCACACCATTTTGATCACACTTTACTGCTTCATAGGTCATCAAGGATTTGATCAGCTGTATGCCGCAGGCCATACAACATCCCTCAGCTCTGCAGTGAGTTCAATAACTCCTCCTTGCCCAATATGTAACTTGTTTCTAGGTGCATCTTTTGAAAACAGCCCACTTTACTCTGAAGATACCATATTGAATATCAACCATTTTATATGGCAGGCTCCTTGGCTAATGATGAGCCCCACTGTTAAAGACATGGGCTCGGATTTATCTGACTTGTTTTAGGCAATGTAATTGATGTGCTGAAGCTAGGAGTTCAGTAATTAATAGGGAAAGATAAAGACTGTGGGTAACAACTCTGAACATCTCCATTACTTTCTGGAGATACCTGTCTCCTGGCACTGCCTGAATAATGACTCAGAGACAAACCCTATATTTTGGAAACAACAGACAAAAGGCCTGAGGCTACAAGAGATGAATATGGAGATTGAATTGGCATTAACCCCTTTTTTTTTCAGAACAGAATCCAAGAAGTTTATGTTCTGATGGTTTTACATTTAAGTACTAACATGTCTCTGCATTCACTGATTCCAGGATGTTGTTGCTAATTTTGCAGGTATTCCTTATTCCTAGGTACATGAATTTGCATTTAAAAAACATTTTGTTTGAAAGAGTCTGGTTTACCAAGTCATCTTACTCTTTGTACTATCCAGAGAATAGCCTTTGTTTGAGTTATGTACCCTCAATCTTCTGATTTAAATTACATTTGTTCTTTGTACAGTATTTCAACTGGTTCTTGAATTCAACAGAAGCATATTGAAAATTATTGCACAAGGAAAAACTTAATTAAAAACTGAAGATCAGGGCTATATAATTCAAGCAAAGGTTGTAGCTAATTTAACAGCTGTAATTTCCTAGGGGCTGTTATTTATATAAAGCACTTAGAACTTTTATTGCACCTTTGGTGTGGCATTTAATTAATTAATTTGGCATTTCCATAGCACATGTTCAGATTCTATCTAAGTGGTAGTTGCTTTGTATTTCATCTGGAAACAGGCAAAAGATTTGCAGTTATTCAAATGGAGCCATTCCAAAATTTACAAAAGGGCTCCATTGCTTTCAGATGTGAATAGAGAGGATTACTTGGGGTTGAAATAATTGCATGCTATCTTAAAGTCAGTCTCCAATACTGGCAAGATGTGAAAACCTGCAAACCTGATAGCCTCTATAAAAGTTTAATCCTGTGTGTTGGTGCTTCCTATGCCTCTTTTATGCATACTCCAGAAGTGAGTGCTTTCCACTGCAGAATGAAAAGATCTCACAGATCATCACTGAAGTGAAGTAAGAGAATCTTTACATTTTTTATGGTTCTTTTAAGGATGTAACAAATATGAAGATCAATAAACAAGAAGCTAATACATTCCACAGAAGCAGGAAGAATTGGATCTGAAAATAGAGATCCACAGTGTGCAATTTATGAAAATGCTGAAACAGAGTAAAAAATACAGTCTTTCTCTTCCATTGTTTTGATCCTGAAAGATACATGGTTATGGAGATCAACCCTAAAAATGCATATGAATGCATTTTCTGATTCACTCAGCTTTATGTGCATGAAAAGAAGAGGAAAAAAATGTCTTATTACCATTCCTCATTACAAAAATAAAATAAATTTCATTAAACATAAACAGAACTTTCACTATTGCCAAAACAGTTTTTATTTATTTGCCTGTAGCCACATTTTTTAATCAGTGTTATATACATTTTTTTTAATAAGATACTCTATAAGGTATTAGCAACATACATTCTTTTTTTGTCTAAGGAATTTAGGTTTATTTATTTATCCATTAATTTTGAATTGTGTAAGATTAAATTAGCAACACTAAGGCTGACATATAAAAGTTTGCCAATGAATATTTAAATGTGATGTTCGTTATACACATTGTTCAGAAGAAACTGACTTGCTGCTTTTTGTTTTTAAACTAATTTTCCCTTATTAAATTTCTCTGAGTAGAAAGCCAACAATTTCTTCCAATAAAGCTTGATGTGAATGTGCTTCAAAGTGTGAGTAGGATTCAGAAATCAGGGATTTCTGGGGACTTCTGGACAGGGAGGTATTTAACCACTGCTTAAGAATATTTATTATATTTTTTGCCTTCTCACATGGAAATTAAACCAACACTGTTTCCTTTTTTTGTTTGTTTGTTACCAATAACAGTGAGTGAGGGCACAACTTGCATCACTTCTTTGCAGCCAGAAAACAATGTGTCCAGTTCTGACTTGAATCTCCATATAAATTGTAGATCTTAAAATCTTTGGAAATGGCTCTTCCCTCAATTCGGTGCATTCCTATGGAAAGTTTCAATTTTTACCAAAAAATAAGCTCTCCAAAGGTGCTCCCAATATTGGTTCCTGTATATTTTAATCTTTCCAGAGTCACTTAAAGATTGGTGCCTTTGAGGTGTGGCTAAACAGAAGACATAGTCCTGTCTTCAGTCCAGAAATAAGAAGCCAGAAGCAACATTTGCAGAGGATATGCATTTTACGTTTACCAATTCAATCAAAAGTAAATACGTGACTGTGGATATGCTTCACTTGTATAAAAACATAAAAAGGAATGCTGCTCAAGGTTCTCTCAAATCACTCACCTTTTCTACAGGTAAGCCTGTAGAAGAAGGCATATTACCTGGGTATCCTGTGTTTTGCTTTCCTGATGCAAATGTTTTGGAGGCTCTAGGGAATCTCAGATAGCATGAGTGCTGATGTCTAGGCAATCTAATCACATGTAGTCTTCTTCATCTGATTTTTCAAGTGTTAATATTGATAGTAGGAGTTGATTGCAATGTTGCAAAACAGAAAGACAATGAGCGGTTAGCTTTTTAAGACTGAGAAAAAGGAAAAGTGGAAAAACAAAACCAACAAAATATTTTTGCTGGAGGCTGTTCAGCTTTACTCTATTTTTCTTTAAACAAAGCTGTGAAATGTTGATCCTATGAAAATTTGTGAAACAGAATTTTGAAGAAAAAACAGAAAACAAAGACAAATAAAAACAGTAGCAGGAACATAAACAGTATGCTTTACTTCAGAAGTAAGTGCAATTCCCTAAATCCAATGTGTCTTGGGAGTTAGACTGTCATATGAACAATAGATTAATCCACCATTTGAACATGACTGTTTCAGTTATGCATACTACTGAATGACGAGGCTGACCACTTTATAATATTTCAGTTTCTTTAACCTCAGTGGGTAATGGAAGAAAAAGACATTATTGTACAAAAAAAAAAAAAAAAAAAAATTAGTTAAATAATGATATCTTAACACTGATGTTTTCATTTTAGCTACATCAAAGACAAGAACAACAAGAAACACTCCCCTTGAGAAAGTATGCTTCAAGATAATGGTACAGCTCCACAATACAGTGGAATGAAGTGCCAAGCAGCGCAGATACTTCTGTGGACATCAGTTACCTTCCCCTTGGGTCTGGGAGCAAGAGGTCTGGAAGATTCTCCTATTCTTCTACTAAGAAATGAGTAGTAATGGATCTTCTGCCTGCCTATGTGCTTGCCTTTCTTCCTTCTCCTCTTCTGTTTCTTCTGGTTTTGCCTTGCTTCTTCCTGCCCTCTCTGTGCTTCTGCACAGCCAGTCAGTTTGGGGCAAGACTGCAAAACCTGCAGCACTTCTGCACTCATCTTTGTTTGTGCTGTGGGAAGGAGATGTTTGCTGTTCTCAGTCACTCCTGAAGCTACAGGACTACTCCTGTACTATGCTTATTAATAAGAAGTAAAATTCACAAGTACAATGTTCCACTTGAGCATTTGAAGATTAATGTTTCATCACTATCTCTTGGATATCTGGCTTTTATTCAAAGACAAGATTAATAGTTTACAAGTGGTTGCTCTGGTGTGAAAAGGTGCAGAAAGAAAGAGGAAAAAGCAAAATCTAATCTAAAATCTAAAGTTACTTATTAAAGTAAGACTATAACCCAGTAAAATACCTGGTTTTTAATCCTAACTAATAAGAATGGATACCATCCCTAATATTAATGCTTTAATGAAGTACATTTTATGCAGTACTTTAAAAACACCCCCACACTTCATCTCTCTCCCCCCCCCCCTTTTTTTTAGCATACTAGATTAATTTTATAATTTGGGAATTCAGATAAAAACTAAGAATTTATGCTTCTATAGGGGCTCATTTTCCATGTCTCTCTTTTATTTTTAATGACTTAGGGTGTGAGAGATGAGTCTTCTTTCTATCTCAATTGAAACTATTTAATGAATGTTTTGACATAAGACATATTTTACAGTACATTTGACAAATTTAGAAAAAATATGTTCAAATTTAATGAAGAGTTAGACAAAAGACATTTCTGTTTAGATATCTCTCCAATGTCCTTTCTGTCATTTCCTCTAAATACACTTAACTATCACAGAATCACAGAATTTCTAGGTTGGAAGAGACCTCTAGATCATCGAGTCCAACCTCTGACCTAACGCTAGCAGTCCCCACTAAACCATATCCCTAAGCTCTACATCTAAACGTCTTTTAAAGACCTCCACGGATGGTGACTCCACCACTTCCCTGGGCAGCCTGTTCCAATGCCTAACAACTCTTTTGGTAAAGAAGTTCTTCCTAACATCCAACCTAAAACTCCCCTGGTGCAACTTTAGCCAATTTCCCCTCGTCCTGTCACCAGGCACGTGGGAGAACAGACCAACCCCCACCTCGCTACAGCCTCCTTTAAGGTACCTGTAAAGAGCGATAAGGTCACCCCTGAGCCTCCTTTTCTCCAGGCTGAACAAGCCCAGCTCCCTCAGCCGCTCCTTGTAGGACTTGTTCTCCAGGCCCCTCACCAGCTTCGTCGCCCTTCTCTGGACCTGCTCGAACACCTCGATGTCCTTCTTGTAGCGAGGGGCCCAAAACTGAACACAGTACTCGAGGTGCGGCCTCACCAGAGCTGAGTACAGGGGGACGATCACTTCCCTAGACCTGCTGGCCACACTGCTTCTTATACAAGCCAGGATGCTGTTGGCCTTCTTGGCCACCTGAGCACACTGCTGGCTCATATTCAGCCAACTATCAACCAATACTCCCAGGTCCTTCTCTGCCAGGTAGCTTTCCAACCATTCCTCTCCCAGCCTGTAGCTCTGCTTGGGGTTATTGCGCCCCAGGTGCAGGACCCGGCACTTGGCCTTGTTAAACTTCATGCAGTTGACCTCAGCCCATCGGTGCAGCCTATCCAGATCCTCCTGCAGAGCCTTCCTACCCTCGAGCAGATCGACACACGCACCTAACTTGGTGTCATCTGCGAATTTACTGAGGGTGCACTCAATGTCCTCGTCCAGATCATTGATGAAGATATTAAAGATGACTGGTCCCAGCACCGAGCCCTGGGGAACGCCACTAGTGACTGGCCTCCAACTGGATTTGACTCCATTTACCACGACTCTTTGGGCCCGCCTATCCAGCTATTGTGACAGCTTTCACCTTGGAGGAAACCTAGAACAGCTCAACCCTAAGATTAGACACAAGCAGGTCCAGAAGCTGGGAAGCTGCATTATGTATACTAGCAGGCAGTGATCATCTACGTTAATGCTCCATACAGATACATCGTGACCTTTTCCACTACCTCCTTTCCTACTTTCTAATTGGCTTAGGTTTCTCTGAAAGTTTTGTATCCTCTCCATCTGCTCCGCCTGTGGTCCACTTACCCTATGAACCCTCTGAGATTTCATGCTATTCCTTAGAAGATGTCTAACTGACTTTGGATAAAATGCAAACTTTACCCATCTCTGTCCAAAGTTTTGACATTTCTCACTCTGTTTATGAGTATCTGGGGCATCAAAAGTGGAATTTTCAGACTTCATGGGGAGCAAAGAATTCTGGAAGGTGAATGCCTTTGAGGTTCCCTGCTCAAATACTGCACATAGCAGTTTAGGTCTATCCCACAAAGACATTAAATTGTATTTACATGAGCATTAGTGAGACTTTCAGTCATGTTAATACTTGGCTGATCCCCCCTGATTAACTATAAATGAGGAAGATTAGTTCCATTAATGTTAAAACGGGTAGCAGCTATTGGAGCTTACATAGCTCAAAAAAAAAAAATAAAATAAAAAAAAAAAAAACAAACATGGAGAGAAGAAACAGCATTTCAGCATTTTATTTCTCTGTAATGCTGATATACTGTCTGAAGACTTAGCATCTTTTGTTGCCAATGGCACAACTCCCACTCTCTGCATTGTAAGAGTGTAGCTCGTTGCCTGTAGGCAAGCACAAAGCATAGTGCTCCATGAGGAACACGATTTGAAGCACAGTGGTCTACAGAGAAATTTGGATGAGCTGGCTGGACAAATGGATGACGTACTCTTTCCAGGCATACAGCATCACTCTTTTTGCACAGGTCTACTGCTTAGAAGGTAAGGCTGATGAAGCCTTAGTGTCTGGTGAAGCCTTAGATCCCACATTTTAATCTTCTCTTTCAGGGAAATTGCTCCCAGGCTTTCTGATGCTTATTGCCATTAGCTCCCATCTGTTTTAGTACCTAAATCACATGAATTAAGAAAATATGAAATAAAGGTATAAAAAAACACAGCGACTGAAGAAAAAGATAATACCAATGTAAGAAAAATACAAATTATTCAACAGTTAAACAGAGAAACTCAGTGTTAAGTGAATGAATTATTGGGGCAGAAGAGTGTAAATGAAAGGGGGATATTTTAAATATTTATTTGTTCTTGTGAGCCATGACATTGGCTCCATGGCACTTAGATAATTGATTATTAGATCTGTGTTATATATATATATATATTTTTTTTTTTTCTGCCAGAGAATACTTGCACCTTCTACCATTAGTGTCCACTATAATATAAAGAAGGAGAAAAATCAAGCATTAAATTCAAAGTAGCAGTGGGTGTCAAGGGTGAAGAACCTTGTAATAAATGGCTCAGTCTTCAAAATAGGACTATAATCAAAGTTTACAATTTATTAAAGGAATAGAGGTAAGCAAACAGTGCGGGGTGCGCCAGGAGTCTCTGCTCCAAGACGCACACCAGTTACATCAAGCAGCTGAATTTTATGCTCCTAGGCTGATACATATTCATTAATACTTCTAAAAAAACACAGGGTTATTATAATTAGTTTCCGGAATCCAAACCCTCCTACTGCAGCATGCATATCAGTCTCCGGTGGTCCCTCTGGGGGTCTCTGGGGGTCTCTCGTGCTGAAGGCTCATAGTCTTCCTCCCTCTTGTCCTTCTCCTTTGTCCATCTTGGCTGGATGTCAGAGACTTGTGCAGCGTCCCCTGCAAGCTTTGTCTTTTAGTTGATCTTCAGCTCTCCCCATCTCCTTAATCTCCTGGCCAGATATCAGAGACTTGCATAGTGTCCCATGCAATAGTCATAATAGTTAGCAGTTATTCTGAAACCCCCCAGATATCAGAGACTTCAAGGAAAAGCCTACAAATACATTTCCCTTCAAGCTCTGTATTGACACAAATTACTAAAACATTCCTTTGCAAGATACAAGAATTATATATATTAACCACTCTGTTTTTCTTAGACTTGTGGTTATACAAGGGTCTGTAAGACAGAAGGTCACATTCATCATACCATGCAGCCCTAGCACTGTTCCATAATGACACGAATCAGATGAACATATCTCACAACCTGAAGGATGTCTTTTGTTAAATGTCAGATGCTCTGACTTTGGGATGTTTAATTTCTGCCATGTGGTAGGGTGAAAATGAGAAGACAGGTATTTGTGTGTCTGTTGTTGCAAAAAGATTAAGGAAAGATTTGCACGTTGTAAGACAAGTCTTTTAAGGACAGTGATTACCTTCCCAATTCAGTTTATTTAAAGATAGAATTACATTCATTATTTTTCATATTTGCACACTAGTAGCTTGAGATATTTTTGGACTTTATGCAGAATAGTTTTAAATTTGTTTTACTTGTAACTAAAGGTAGTTTCTATGGTTACAAACACAGTTTCAATTTTTGTCTTTAAATATATAATGTTTTTTTCATATTAAAACAAAAGGAAGACAAAAGCAATTTATCAGGAATAGCAATTTCATGTCACTTTTTTTTTTTTTTTTTTTGTAGTACACTTAATTTGTGTACCTTATGAGATGAGTCAAAAAAAAAAAAAAGAAAAAGGGAGCTTTTTTTTTTTTGGGGGGGGGGGAGGGGAGGCAGGGAGAGGGGTTTCTTGTAATTGAAATGCAGATTGATTGGTTTTTTTTGTTTGTTTGTTTGTTTTCCAGAATGATGTAAATTTCATGGAGTTCCTCTTTCCTGAAAAGGAAGATGGATTTAGGGAGATGTATTTATTTATTTCACTATTCCCCTTCTTTAAATTATTTCTTTAGGGCTGTAGGAATTAATGCTACCTCCAGGTCACGCCTGGAGTATTTTTAACTGAGAAGCTTGAAAACTGAAAAAGCTGTTTCAACAAGGGAATATATTTAAAAAAAAACAAGCCCAAATGCTAACAAGTTATGTAAATGCTGAAAGGAGATTTCTACTAATAAAGAGATTCTAAACAGTGAGTGAAAAATGGGGAGAAGGTGAGACAATGTGGGGGGTGAGAAAAAAAAGATCTGAAGAGGAAGCAAAATCTTAAAGACCAAAAGCTGTATTGAAAAGTGGCCAAAGACGAGCTGTAAACTTGACTTGTAAAAGCCTGACTTGTGAGAGTTACTAAGCTACATAATACGGGGTGACCATGAGTACATATATATATATATATATATATATATATATATATATATATATACTCATATAAATAAAATAAAATATATATATATATATATATATATATATATAAAGGGAATAAGAGAAAACGGAAGCCATTGGGAACATGGAGAGAGAGATGTGTTAATTACAACGCGGCTCATCATTAAACAAAAAGGAAGCTGTGCCTCAGCTGTCTGTTGGGATGACTATATTGATCATTAGGCAATGGCAGGGCATCAGACAGAGACTGCTGGAACTGTTTGTTGCCCCCAGGTATGGGGAAATTTGGAGACAAACTGCTGCCCAGTCACCACCATAGAATTTATTCCCCATTTCCTTTCATACTCACCTCCCTTCTGAAATAAACCAGCAGTAACAGTCTTGAACTAATGGTGCAGGAGGTAAGGTAGAGAATATTTAATGTGATTATAAATAAAATCTCTTGAAAGAATGGCTATTAATACCATGCATTTAACCATTTCTTTGATGTGAGGAAAGCCAGCAAAGGGATACAAAGTACCAAAGAACAGTATGAAGCACATTCTGTGGGAGATAGAATATACTGGGATTACTGGAGATGGTGTGAGGGGGAGAGAATCAATTCTTTTCATCCTCTGTAGCCTTACACATCTGTAAGCATCTCTGTAGCCTTTCAGTGTTAAAATTGTGAAAATCAGAGTTACATGTTCTGACACGAGCTACGGGCACTTTCAACTTGTAGAACTGGGCTTTATTTTATATCATCAACATTTGCTGCTTTTGCCAGGCACAGACTTATGTTTTTGATCACTTGGCTTCTTTAGTTGATATCGCTGCAGGCTGTGAGCACAGATGCACAGTCAATATTCACTTTAATAAGTAAATTTCCTAGCAGCAAGAAAATCATATTATAACATCACCTGAACTGACCTCTGCTCTCAAAATCCTTTTGGCAAGAGTTGTGTATCCACAAAGTCTCTGACCTTTCAGTACTGTGCAAATATATGGATCACATGTAAATACCACTCAAATGTTGTGCTGATATGTAACTACACAGAAATATATGCTTGGAGTCCAATGGGTTGGATCTCTAGCAAGAAATACAAATAGTCTTCATCTGTGTCTTCATCTGTAAGATGTACAATGAAGTACAATTTGTGGGTAACAATGTCTTCAGCAGTCATTAAGACTGTTGTCTTTGATGTCATTTCATTGAGAGTGTGAGCTAAGGAGCTGTGAATTTTATCTCTTCTTCACAATGAGCAATGTATGAGAACAGTTAGAAAGTCAGTTTTGCCCTGTATGCAATGTAACTATGTAACTGTGTTGCAAGTATTTTATGCTGTTCAAGTTCAGTGATGTTACCCTGGTTTTCCAGTGTCTAAAAAACAGGAATAAAAAAAAAAAAAAGAAAAAAAAAAAAAAAAAGCCATCATGTTAATGACAATGTCTTAAATTATTGGAGCAAAAGTGTAATAGAAATTAAAGCTATTATTATGCTCAGTAGTAAGTGGGATAAAAGAAAATATTAAAAAAAAATAAAGAAATGAAGAGATATCCCCCTCTTATTCTGTTTTGCTCAATACAGCAAAACATTTTAGTTTATAACTTTGAAGGTTATATATACTTCCAATACAATACTGAGTAATCAAATGTCATAAGGAATCATAGGACATGACATGGAAAGAAAAAGCTTTCAAATTAATATCAATTACAACTAAAATATACTGTAAAGTAAAATATGCTATACTGTGTAGTAATACATATACTCTATAGTTATTTTAGTATATGAAATATATCTACTGCTGAAAATATAGTATAAGTGCATATTATGTAATCACTTTCAGCTGGATTATAACATTAGGGTCCTCAGTCCTGCTTTGTTATACTACCTGTGCTAATGGCAAGGTTTCTGCAAAGCTCAGCTGGTAGGTATGTGTCTCTTATAGCAGCTTTATTTATCATCTCGATATAGATTTTACAGTAATGAATGAGGTCTACAGAAATGCAAATCTATGTGAATAGACATGGATTGAAATCTGTGTCAAATCTGGTGACATTTGGAATGTGTTCTTTGCCAAGCATTTAAATTTTGCAATAATTATAATAAATCTAATTAGTGCAATGTCAGGATGGAGGATTAGAGTATTATGCTGTGTTTGGTCTACCCATTTCATTAACTTTTATAAATATTTGACAATCTTTATTCAATATCCAGGAAATCAAATAAATGTTCGAGTATATATTAATGAGAAAACTCCCCATACTCCTCCTTTATCTTGTAAGCATTTAACGTGTTCAAAAATCTCATATTTAGAGTTAAGAAATATGAAAACATGACAAAGACCAGCAAGGATGGAATATGCATTATTCTCTCCTGAGGTTTCTCATTAGGACATTAGTTGAAATGTTCTCTGCAGCTAGAAAGGTACATATAATGAATGGTAATGATCTGTCAATGACCGGGTAAGTACTGGTCTGTTTTATACTGAACAAGGTGGCCTGATGAACCTGTTGAACCTTGAGGTTGTAAACACTCACAAAATATAAAATGTTCATAATTCATAATAACCTGAGCATGCAGATGAAACACAAAGCTGTATGAATGTGAAGCACCTGCAGAGCTTCCCAGCTGCACATTTTACACATACTGACTGCAAGACTGGCCATGAGAATACCTTCTTGCAATTCCTGTCATGAAATAATACTTGAAAAGTATAATATATAAGTTACATTGTTAATATCATTATTAAAGCCTTAGCTTCCTTTTCCTAATACCTAGAATCATTATGGAAATATGACTGTTAAAAACAAACAAACAAACAAACAAACCAAAAAGAAAACAAAACTTCATAGGGCTTTGGACTTAAGATATGGATATTTTGGCTTTGTGTCCCAAGTTTGCTACGTACTTTCTCTGTGACTTCGTACAAGGTACTTGAATTATCATTCATCACATCATCCCATATGTAGATGGAGATAAAAACACCTGGTTTTTGCTTGTTTGATTGATTGCTCTTCCCATAGAGTTGAAGAAGGAATAAGCCTGTTATATATGGAGTGGTAATTCCCGTCAAGAAAATGGTTGATATTAATAAAGAAGGGGGAGATTTGGGAGTGTGGCCATGGGGGTCGGAAAGCCCTGTGGTTGATGATAACACCAGACTCTTAACAATGAGGCCATCAGGAATGTAAAGGGAACAAAGAAGGGTGATTCAGGAGACTCCATGCAGTCTCAGGTTTCTTGTTCTCCAGCTGTTAAGGCATGGAAGTTTCTGGGTGTTTGCTGTTGCTGTTATTTGCAAAGTTGTTTGACCAATGAAAAGTTGTTTTGAAAAGGACTGCTGTGGGGAGAAAGGTATGAGAGGGTAGCCTGTCCTCAAGATAAAATAAAAAAAAAAAAAAAAAAAGGAGGCAACACAATGTAATGAAGTTATGTCATCAATAAAGAAGTAGAAAGAAGGAATGAAAAGGAACAGGCTAGCAGAACGGAGACCAGGACGGGAACAGGCACTTTGATCACCTCATTAAGATAGGTTTGGCCAGACTCAGCAAACTGCTCAGAGAAGCTTGTACAGAAAGTCGCTGGAAATGGGCACACCGGAGCTGGAAAGAAGCTCAAGCCGAGAGAAGCGGAGCCGCGCACACAACTGTCCCTCGCTGGTAAGCAGCTGTGCATTATGGGGAATCATACGTCCTTAGAAACAAACACTGTCCTGGTAACCTTACAGCTTATTCTCCTCATTAACAATCAGACAGTTTATGATCCTGAAATATGGGACCAAACTGAGGTCAAGGTGTGGGACTCTGCAACTAAAAACGACAAGGTAGCGGTGGGATTGCTGAGCATCTGGCAAGCAGTCTCTGAGGCCTTAAAGAGCCATGTGGGGCCACAGTCCAACACGTGTGGTTTGCCAGACAGTGAGGGAGCTGCGGGCTCGTTTACAGATCTGACTGCTACGCCATCGGCCCCCCCACCGCTACTACCATTGAGGGCTTTTGCTGTTATGCCCCCTGGTGACCTGGATGTGCCTTTTGACTCAGGCCCTACTTGCGTTGAAAAGGAGATGGATATGCTTTTCTTCAATTCGGGAAGAACGGGATACATAAGGCCCTGAGACCGAGTTGCTTGACAACTTAAGGCAAGACATATTGTTCAAAAGGAATTGAAAATGGAGACTTGTTTGTAATTAAGAAAAGGAATGGAAAATGGAGACTGTTAAGTCATGGAACTTAAAGTATTGTTTGTTACCTTTTCTGATTGTATATATGTATAGGCGTACTCCAGTTTAGTAAGTCATGGAATTTAAAGTATTGTTTGTTACCTTTTCTGAGTGTACATATGTATAGGCATACTCGGGTTTAGTATGTAAAAGCGATGTTCTATATATTTAGAATGTTTGATGTTCGTGTGTGCGTGTTGGTGGGGCATAGACTCCCCGCACACCCAGCGCTGTTTACTTGCCTTTTATACCTTTTATAAATATTACTAAATTCAGATTGAGCTGAGACTTCATTTATAACAAGCCCATGGTAACTTAGCATAAATTAAGCTTTCAGGAAAAAACATAATTTGCCATACCAGACAAGTGAAAAACCTTGAAGAGATGTGGAAATTTGAATTCAAATTTTCACTTTCATTACTTTGAAAGTATTGCCAGGAGCAGTGGTTAATGAAAGGAAAAGATTTTCTAACCCATCATCATTATTTTATATTCATGGAGTATCTATATTATATTTTTATTAATTATTATATATATATTAGATTATTTTATGTACATAGGAAATATTTACTCTGCTCAAATTAGTACTCATTGGTCTCTAAAAAAGTAAAACTCAGACTGATCCCCAGATTTCAGCCTGACTTTTGACACTTAACTTGAGGATGCTAAGTCAGAAGTCTAACCGATGTAGGACCCTTTGTTGACAATGCCAAGCTGGAAAATCATTGGGTTTTTGGCAACACAACAGACTTGAATTTCCCCTTGGCATTGCTCTGTTCTCCCTATGTTAGCTATGTACACTAAATAGGTGGGATGAATCCTGACCTCAGAATCCATCCTTCCACTCTAAATGGGCTGTTAAAACTTTCAATCATTTTCACAGAAGTGAAATACAATTTATTCCACAAACTGCAAAGTGCGTCAACACGAGAGAAATAGCATCAGAGAAATGACCAAAGATCAATCTCCCAATTAAAAAGAAAAATATTATTCTATCCGTTGTATCATCATGCTGATGGCTGGAAGTGTTCTTCCATTCTGTGCCAAGTTTCCCTCACCTCAAGGAAACTTGACACAGAAAACTTCAGAAAACAATTTTTTTTTTTCTTTTGGTAGAATCAGGCAGGTTATTAACTGTGTGAGAGTACAGTTCTGATGTTGTTCACATAACAATATTTTGGTTGCTCTTAACATCACCTGCTCTTAACCAGCTGCTTGGACATAGATGACTTGTAAACGTACACACAAACCCACATATGGAATATGTCTTGTGTAAATTAACTGAGGACGTATAGATACCCCAAAATGTCCAGGAAATCAATGTGAAGGAATCAGCTATTCATGTTCTCTTTGTTGGTGCCTTAATTTCCTTCTCCTTCATTTTCTGTGTATATGCCAGTTTCCTCCTTTTGTATCTCCTAGTCCAGATAGAGCTGTAAGGCTACTGCAAATAGTCATGGTTCCTGCCGCATGCCCAGAGCAGTGTTCCTGGGGAGGTTGCTGTAAATGGCTCAGAATTATATGTTTTTAATGAAGCTTGTCCCATCTTCCTTATTTTTATTTATTTTAATTTTTAAATTTTATCTTCTCTTTTATTTAGATCTCTTTCCTTTCAAAAGCTTTTCCACAGCTCTTCTCTTTGGCTCAGTTCCTTCGTTCCTGCTCTCAGGCTGACTCTGAGGAAACAAACAGATCTTTGGGACTCTTTAGTCTACAACCACTCTTAGTCCTCAGGCCAGAAGCTCTGTAGATCTGTTAATATCTTTCACGTCTGCAATCACAGCCTGTTTGTCCTTAGCTCTGATGTATTACATCCTTGGAGCTATCTTGTCTCAGTGAGGCAGAAATCCTCTTGAATTCTCCAGAGAAATGGATACAGAAGCTATATCAATTCAAATATGAGCATGTAATATATATTTTAACCTACAGGGTCTGCAAAATCATTTTGATTTCTAGATTTTTCTGGAATTCAAAAATCACCTAATTTTTAAGAAGAAAGTTAATTAGCAAACCATTTTTTTTCCCCATGATAATGAAATAAATAAGCTCTATAATGTGCAGTGAAAACACTAGACACATTTTTACACAATTCTCCGTCCCTTCCCAAACCTGCAGATTAATCAGATATTTAAAATAAAATAACTTCAGGAGAATAGACTTTCTACCAGAATACATATTGGTATATACTCCCTAATCAAGTCTTTTAACATTTTTTCTCCCCATCATTTCTAGTGCTCTTTACATCCCAAAGCTTACATCAGCCCCATAAGGGAGTTCACCACCTATCTTACAATATCATTTCTGGGAAATCATTTTACTCCTTCATTCTTTCTCCATCTTTTAATGAAGCTTCATATTGTTTCCTGCTCGGCTTTAGTTGCCTAGCAATCAACCCCTCTTGGCACCCAAATTCACATTTCTTTAAATATCTCTACCTATCTTTCTCTTTAAATCTCTCTCTCTCTCTCTCTCTCTCATTTGCCTAATGGTAGGCAACAGGCCAAAAACATGTGTTTTATCAGCCGGGTCACCAGCCACATTACTCAGAGTAGGAGCTCCTGAAGAAATAAATTTGAGTCTTTTACCTCAAATTTTACTACAAGACTAATGAGTGGAAAGGGGACCTAGAAAGAGCTGGGGACTGCTTTGCAAGCTGGCTGGAATTTCAGAGTCCATGCAATAAAAACTGTGGAAGGTCTTTATACAACTCAGACACTTATTTATTAAAGTAATTATTTGGAAAGAAAAGGCAAATTAATATTTGCATTTTGGGCTGGCTTTTTTTTTTTTTCTCCTTTTTTCCCCTGGATGAAATGAAAACTTTATTTATTTATTTATCATGTTTTGTTGCAGCAGGCAGGCTACGACTTGGTCTGGAAGCCATCGTGCAGCAGGCAGGCTACGACTTGGTTGCCATCATGGAGACGTGGTGGGACCAGTCTCATGACTGGAGTACTGCAATGCCTGGCTATAAGCTCTTTAGAAGGGACAGGCAGCACAGAAGGGGTGGTGGTGTTGCTCTCTATATTAGAGAATCTTTTGATGTTGTGGAACTCGAGGCTGGGAATGACAAGGTCGAGTCCCTTTGGGTTAGGATCGGCAGGGACAACAAGGCTAGTGTCCTGGTCGGGGTCTGCTATAGACCGCCGAACCAGGATGAGGAGACGGATGAGGAGTTCTACAGGCAGCTGACAGAAGTTGCGAAATCGTCAGCTCTTGTACTCGTGGGGGACTTCAACTTCCCTGACATATCCTGGAAGCACAACACAGCCCTGAGAAAGCAGTCTAGGAGGTTTCTGGAGAGCGTGGAAGATAGCTTCCTGATGCAGCTGGTTAGTGAACCTACCAGGGGTGGTGCCCCGCTAGACCTTCTCTTCACAAACAGAGAAGGACTGGTGGAGGATGTGATTGTCGGGAGCTGTCTTGGGCAGAGTGACCACGAAATGGTGGAGTTCTCTATTCTTGGCGAGTCCAGGAAGGGGACCAGTAAAACCCCTGTATTGGACTTTCGGAGGGCTGACTTTGAGCTGCTCAGGACACTGGTTGGTGGAGTCCCTTGGGAGGCGGTTCTGAAGGGCAGAGGGGTCCAGGAAGGCTGGGCGCTCTTCAAGAGGGAAATCTTAATGGCTCAGGAGCGGTCTGTCCCCACATGCCCAAAGACGAGCTGGCAGGGAAGAAGACCAGCCTGGCTCAACAGAGAATTGTGGCTTGATCTTAGGAGAAAAAAGAGGGTTTATAATCTTTGGAAAAGTGGGCAGGTCACTAGGGAGGACTATAAGGATGTAGCGAGGCTGTGCAGGGACAAAATTAGGAAGGCCAAAGCTCATCTGGAGCTCAATCTGGCTACTGCCGTTAAAGATAACAAAAAACGTTTTTATAAATACATCAACACAAAAAGGAGGACTAAGGAGAATCTCCATCCTTTACTGGATGCGGGGGGAAACTTAGTTACAAGAGATGAGGAAAAGGCGGAGGTGCTCAATGCCTTCTTTGCCTCAGTCTTTAGCGGCAATACCAGTTGTTCTCTGGATACCCAGTACCCTGAGGTGGTGGAAGGGGATGGGGTGCAGGATGTGGCCCTCACTATCCACGAAGAACTGGTTGGTGACCTGCTACGGCATTTGGATGTGCACAAGTCGATGGGGCCGGATGGGATCCACCCAAGAGTACTGAGAGAACTGGCAGAGGAGCTGGCCAAGCCACTGTCCATCATTTATCAGCAGTCCTGGCTATCGGGGGAGGTTCCAGTTGACTGGCGGCTAGCAAATGTGACGCCCATCTACAAGAAGGGCCGGAGGGCAGACCCGGGAAACTACAGGCCTGTCAGTTTGACCTCAGTGCCAGGGAAGCTCATGGAGCAGATTCTCTTGAGAGTCATCACGCAGCACTTTCAGGGCAAGCAGGCAATCAGGCCCAGTCAGCATGGGTTTATGAAAGGCAGGTCCTGCTTGACGAACCTGATCTCCTTCTATGACAAAGTGACGCACTGAATGGACGAGGGAAAGGCTGTGGATGTGGTCTACCTTGACTTCAGCAAGGCTTTTGACACCGTCTCACACAGCATTCTCCTCAAGAAACTGACTGCTCTTGGCTTGGACTGGCGCACACTTTGTTGGGTTAGAAACTGGCTGGATAGGTGGGCCCAAAGAGTCGTGGTAAATGGAGTCAAATCCAGTTGGAGGCCAGTCACTAGTGGCATCCCCCAGGGCTCGGTGCTGGGGCCGGTCCTCTTTAATATCTTCATCGATGATCTGGATGAGGGCACTGAGTGCACCCTCAGTAAGTTCGCAGATGACACCAAGTTAGGTGCGTGTGTCGATCTGCTTGAGGGTAGGAAAGCTCTGCAGGAGGATCTGGATAGGCTGCACCGATGGGCTGAGGTCAACTGCATGAAGTTCAACAAGGCCAAGTGCCGGGTCCTGCACCTGAGGCGCAATAACCCCAAGCAGAGCTACAGGCTGGGAGATGAGTGGTTGGAGAGCTGCCAGGCAGAGAAGGACCTGGGAGTGATGGTGGATAGTCGGCTGAATATGAGCCAGCAGTGTGCTCAGGTGGCCAAGAAGGCCAACGGCATCCTGTCTTGTATCAGGAACAGTGTGACCAGCAGGGCTAGGGAGGTGATCGTCCCCCTGTACTCAGCTCTGGTGAGGCCGCACCTCGAGTACTGTGTTCAGTTTTGGGCCCCTCGCTACAAGAAGGACATCGAGGTGCTTGAGCGGGTGCAGAGAAGGGCGACGAAGCTGGTGAGGGGCCTGGAGAACAAGTCCTACGAGGAGCGGCTGAGGGAGCTGGGCTTGTTCAGCCTGGAGAAGAGGAGGCTCAGGGGCGACCTTATTGCTCTCTATAGGTACCTCAAGGGAGGCTGTAGCGAGGTGGGGGTTGGTCTGTTCTCCCACGTGCCTGGTGACAGGATGAGGGGGGATGGGCTTAAGTTGAGCCAGGGGAGTTTTAGGTTAGATGTTAGGAAGAACTTCTTTACTGAAAGGGTTGTGAGGCATTGGAACAGGCTGCCCAGGGAAGTGGTGGAGTCACCATCCGTGGAGGTCTTTAAAAGACGTTTAGATGTAGAGCTTATGGTTTAGTGGGGACTGCTAGCGTTAGGTCAGAGGTTGGACTCGATGATCTAGAGGTTTCTTCCAACCTAGAAATTCTGTGATTCTGTGATTCTGTTATAATAGCAGTAACAGAAAAGAGTGTATTCTGTCCGCTTTGAAAGCATAACTATAAATTTGAAATATACTGGCTGTAGCAAGTAGAGACTACTGTCAACCTGGACTACTTATATTCATTTGACTGATTTTATTGAAGCTGCAGTAATTTAGATGGGAATGATCTATACTGATTTATCTTTTAAGCAGATTGAGCCTGACTGTTTTCAGTAGAATTAGGCCTTTTGAGTGGAGATATTACAGGAGCCTCAACAGCCTCCATCCAACCTGGTTTCTCTCTCAACAGAGAACTTCTTTTTCTAGAGCTGACAGTTAAATATATTTTCACCAAAAATGATTAAATGCAGAGATAAAGTGAAAAGATCTGCAACCCTCTAAGCAGCAAAAAATGATTTTTATAAATATAACTTCTAATATTTTTATGTAAAGAATAATTTTTTTTGTCTTCTTTTTTTCTTTTATTTCTTTCTTCAATAAGACAGGCTTAATAGTTTATTTCCACAATATATATTGCCCAATGGATATCATGTGTAGGTCTTTCCCAAGGCCTTGAAAGTTTAACTTTTGGTTTCAGGAAGGTAGCACATACCTGACTGATTCCCCACTCTGCACCCAATACAGTGCTAAGTAGTACCACTGCCCCAAAATAACATCTTTAACATTATTTTTAAAGATATACAAATATATTTACTTTTCCATTTAAGCATTTTGAGACATTTGTAAATGATCAAGCTCTTTAAGAATGCATAATATTTTTGGAGAGAGGATAAGAATTTAGTTGTTTGACGGTTTTAAAAGACATTTTTCAGACAATGTATTGAACAAAGCTGAAAAACAGTGAGATGGTAGTGCCTAATTGTCCAAATAGGTAATAAGGTTCACCTTGAAGCCCCTGAACTTCACCTCTAGTTAGCAATTTTTAACGTTCAAACTTTGTGCAGTCACAATTGTAGAAATCTACATAAGAAATGTTTTGGGGCAGAGAAGTGATTCTTCTAGCTCAGAATTCTGTCTCTGATGGTGGCAGAACATGCTGTTTAGGGAGAGCACAAATGTCTGGCCGCTTCCTGCTCCCCCTGCAATCTGAAGTGCTGGAACTGGGCTGCTGGTCAGTACATCTCTCATCCAGACCTTCCAACCCGTGCTTATGGATAATCCACCTTACCCTTTTTGAGGTGAGTGCTGCTGTTAGGCCTCATGGTCACCTATGGCAACAATTTACAGAGGTTCCCTACACACACTGTAAGGAAGTGATTTGTTTGACCTGTTTAAACTTCTTGTTCATGTCTTCAAGTGCTCCCAGTTCCCATACTATGGGATTTGATATGTAACAGCTGAGTTTATTTCAGTCTCTTGTAAGTGTTGACCATGTGTTTCCACAGCTGTTTTTGCTCCTAGCTGAGTTGCCCCATCCTTGGGCATCTGGTTGTCTCCTATTAGGTGGTTGCTCCAAGCCTTTAATAGCTTTTACTCTCTCTCTCTCTTTTTTTTTTTTTTTTTTTTTTTTTTTTTTTCCCCTCTAACATCATGACCTCTTTTTTGAGGAGCAGGGATAAGAACTGTACACAACAGTAAAGATGTGGGAACACCAAGTTTGTCATAGTGGAAAAAAAAATGGTGTCTCTGTCTTGTCCTTAGTACCCTGTCTGGTAACACTCTATGTTTTGCTGCTTTCTTGTCAGGGACTAAACCTAGACTTTCTGTGCTGTAGTTCCCAGGGTTCCTCCTTTAGACTCCTCTGTAGATGAGAATTATGCAGGAACCTCCCAATAGTCTGGCACGGTGTTAGTTTGCAATGGCACATTACGTGTTTTTGGTAGCAGAATTTCAATTTAGTACTCGAGTCCCTTAGGTCTTAAGTAGATGCCATCCAGTTATGGTGATTTATGACCATTTCATTTTGTTTTATAATTCCTGTATAATTTCTTCGTGTTGTCTAGTCCCTTTTACCCATCTGCTACCAAATGGAAAAAAAAAAAAAAAAGCTTTGCATGGAGGAAATAGTCCAACATTAGCTAAAAACCTGCACAAAGATACCCTTGAGCTTCTGTGTTAAAGTATGCTTGTTCCCGAACAAGCCTTTAAAAAATTTATAACCAGACATCCAGACATTGTCTTTAATAAGCTTTTTTTTTTTTTTTTTTTTTGCGATGTTTAAAGAGTTTATTACTCAGACTGAGTGTTCTTTTCAAGGTGTTCTTCCATTTCTTTTTTGGCTCTCTTAATTTCCTGTTTGCATTTGACCTGCCATGTTTTTCAGACTTTCTTTTTCTCATCTTCAGTATCCTTTCAGGGTATCCTTTTCATTGAACTCATATATCTAATTAGTCATTACTCAAAGTAAAATGCTTGTGTTTCTCTCCAGAGATTCACTGACATTACTTTTTCTTTCTTCAGAAAATACACTTTTGTCTTTATTTTTTACTGTTTTCTCATATTTAAGTATTTGTTCCAGTAGCTTCTACAGACATGGAGTTCAAATGATAATTTCTAGAGAATCATCTCCTTAGCCCTGAATTTATACTGCTGGGTACAATTCAAAACTCCTGAATTAAGGACACCAGGCATCTAATGTCAAATTGTAAGTGAAAACACTATACTGGATCTTGTCACACTACTTCTTGTCTCATCATTCAAAACATTCATTGAAGAAAAAGTTTTTGGGTTGTTAGTTTAGAGGGCAGAGAGAGGCAAATACAGAATATTTTGCTATTTTTTTGGCCTTGAAAAGCTGGAAAAAAATGATGTGTAACTTTGTATTTTACTTATTTTTCTACCATGTAGATGATTGTTGGAGGTACTCAAATCAGCCCTGGGAATGATTTCACAAGCTTTATCTGTACACGCTGATGCATCTGCTCCCTGCTTGGCTGCCCATCCGCAGTCATTAGTGCAGTTACTAAAGTGCAGTTACTAAAGAGAGTGGCTTTGTGAACAGAAAGGCAGCTGGAGGCTTTGGAAAGTGTACCTGAGGAATGGGAAATGGGAAAAAGAGATATTAGACAGCTTAGCAAATGAACTGTAAATTACGTATTTTTTTTTCCTTTAGTCATCAACAAAAGCAATCAAAGTTGTGGCCTTGCATCTTATCAGAGCTAAAGGGAGTTTAAACGTGCTTTGATTTTAATGTAAAATATATTTAATTCAGACATGTAACTACACAGTCAGCTGTGGGTTTTCTTTGCAGTGCTAGTTACCCTTTGGAGAGTCATGGACAAAGGCCTGATTTCCTTAGAAGTGATCATTTTGTGCTCTTGCCTGTGAAGCAACATGGCCATAGAGATTTGAGTGTATAGCAAGGATGGAGTTTAATAGAAAGCAAAATATCTCTTGTAAGGTCATGGGGTTATGCATCATTTGAAAGTTCATCTTCTTCCTGACTTCAAGAAAACATGAACTGCATTGTCTTCAGGGCAAATGATGAATACCCTCCCAGGGTATTCACCTTTTGAGGCTCCGTCATAAGGGGAAGACAAAATTAAGCTACCCCAGAGGTGGGGAGTTAGGGGAGTAGCTGTTACCTTGTATGTGGCACTGGTGAGATCACACTTTGAATATTGTGTTCAGTTTTTGAGCCCCTCACTACAAGAGGAATATTGAGTTGCTCAAGTGACTGCAGAGAAAAGCAACAAAGGTGATAAAGGGACCAGAAGACAAGACATTAGAGGACTGACTGGGGGAAACTGTGGTTGTTTATTCTGGAGGAGGCTGAGGCTTTACACCTACCTGAAAGGAAGTGTAGATGTTGGTCTCTTTTACCATGTGAGAAGTGATGGGATATGAAGCAACAGTATCAATTTGCACCAGGGAAGTTTAGGTTGGACATTAGGAAGAATTTCTTCATAGAGAGGGTGGCCAAGCATTGACTGCCTGGGAAAGTGGTGGAGTCCCCATCCCTGCAGATATTTAAGATAATTGGGGATGTGGTACCAAGGGTTTAGCAAGAGAACTCGGTAGGTCAGGTTGATGGTTGGACTTGGTGATCTTGATGGTCTTTTCTTCCAACCTAGACAATTCTATTGAATCTTATGTTCAATAAACTTGACATAAAAAGTTACCAAATGAACAACAAAGCAAATCTTTAATATTTTCCAAGTCTTTAATTAGGAACCTTTTCATGTGGCTGGTGAGATCATTGTCCAAACCACAGAAGGGAGTGGCCACTATCAGTAAGCATCTCTGTTACCTAGTGAAGCTGTTGAAAGAAGCCAGACAATATTTGCCAACCATACCTTGGGGGATGAATTGGGAAGTGAATTATTAGTCTTTTATTTTCTGTTCAAGAAGGAAGATAACTCTTAGTTTAAAGGGATCAATATTGATAAATGCTGACTTCACACTGAAGTTGCTTCAGAGTTTAAGAGATTAAAGAAAAGACAAAATATATTCATTAAAAATACATAGTGAATCATATAAAACTACTGAAGATAGAAAACAGAACAATATACTAAATGTATGACAAGTAGCTAGTTATCCATTTGAAATATATTGTTTTTCCCCCATTATCACATTCTCAATGGTTTAGCTTTCTTCAAAGGTTAATGTGTATAATATTTCAGTTTTGAAAGTAAAATTGCTTTCCATCTCCTGTTTGCAAAACAGGCTTATAAAATATGGAAAGGAAAAAGGCAATTCTTAATCATTCCTGTAAATAATTTGTTTTTATTTCATACTATGGGATTTGTTCTCATACACAGTACTTAAACTTTATACAAAGTACTAAGTCTATAGTTCAGTTTTAAACTTCATGGCCAATAGGCTATTGACCAAATTCAGTTTTCATTTACATGTAAGCTTTTTCACTGATTATTATCAGGGCCTGATCTAAGCCTACTGAAGAAAAATACCTAATAAATTATGATTAAATACATCTATCAATAACTAAAATATAATAAATTGAGAGAACAGAATATGATATTAAGTGAAAAATATGTGTGACTTCTGTTGATTCTCTTGATTCAAATTTCTGATTTCTGCCTTACAGAAATGATACGTTTTAGGTAAATTGTAACAAGAAGTTGATTTTGAGAAGTATGGTCTTTCTCTAAACTCTTTTTTTTTTTTTTAAGATTTTTTTTTTTCTATGAATCACAGCTAGAATTTTATTTTAAATGTGTCCCACACACTGAGTTTATATGATTTCCTTCTTTTTGTGTCAAACTTTGACCAAAATTTATTTTGGAGGCATCTAGAAAAGTCTTTCTCAGGCTAACAGTTAATAAAACTAACTAGAACTAATTTTGTTAGACAAGCAAATTTAAATGATAGTACTGAACCAAACTTCTCCAACTTTTTAAGTGTTTGAACTTACAGTTTTAGATAGAGGTGATTTCCAATCGTAGGACATTCTGAAATGCAATATACAGCAGTTTGGGTATTTGCAGGATAGCAAGATCAACAGAAGGAAGTGTACTCCTTCAATAGCTATATATTTTATTGTACAGAGGCTGTATGTTAATTGTAAGCTCAAAACTTATGCACTAACATGAACAATATCTGTCAGAAATAACTTAGGCAAATGAAATAAAATTATTGAAAAAGGTATATTTTGTCAAGGTAGCTGATAAAGAATATTAAAAATAAATTGAGAAACAAGATTCAGTATTTAATATTATATCAAATTATATACAGTTGTTGTTCTTCATTTTTTGAAATCTCAGCTATGACAAAGTAAAAATCTAGTCAAAAAAGTGCATTAATCACAAGCTATTAAATCTTTTTAATGAAATAATTACCCTACAGCATAATGCAAGACCATCCAATCTATGTACAGCAACATTACAAAGATTATTTTGAAGAAAATGCATGTTTAATCATTGATTTTATCTACTTGCCAAATGAGAGCCATTATCAACTTATGGGTATATAATTTATTTATCTATTTATTCCTGCATACACAGTTCATTTATGGTAATAAAGATATTGCCCAAAAAGATATACTCCAGGTGTTGTCTCTTGGTAAAGCATCATATGAAACAGTTCAAAAGGGTAGAAAACAGTAAAATGTCATCCCATACTAAGCAGTTTTCTTAAAATGTTCCCTTTATTGTGTGTGTTAATATATGTGAATTGCTGAAAATAACTCTTCCCTTCCTTTCTTCTGACATAACTTGAGGCTGATTACAAAAGTCCATTGCCATTATTTGAAACATGTCTTTGTTTACATGGTATCTTCCTTTTTAATGCAGGGAGAAGGTGATTACCCATTATCCAACGTCAGACAGAAAGATTTCTTTAATTTAAGAGTTATTTAATCCAGTCCCTTTGATTAGTTAAAGAATGGACCTTCCATGTATTAAGTTTCCTCAAAAATTATCTTTGGTCTTAAATTGAAAAAAAAAAAAAAGTGCACTTTTTATCCTATAAGTGATCCACAAAATTTTGTAAAGAGAAGAGGATGATTAAATGTTTCAATTCTGTTCAGTTTTATTTGACTTGTCTTACTGCAGAGGTTAATGATGGGGCAAGACACCTACTTACTCATATATGATTCTTCAGGTAAACTTCCATATTCAGATGAAGGAAGTTAGAGTAAAGGCTCTAAAGGTAATCATTCACAGATTATCCCTGTGGTGCAGTGCATCAAAAGCACTGTTTTCAGATAACTGGAATGAATATAGACCTAGTTAATTCAATCCTTGGAAACAGACCACGTATGGCAAAAAATGGGGTGGGGTGAGCTGTCTTGGTGAAACACCTTGTTTCTCAGTGTGATTTTGGTGAAACACCTTGTTTCTTAGTCTGATTTTTTCAGTACCTGACATGGCTGCAATATATTTCAGACATGATGCATGTCTAGTGCACCACTGTACAGTAACAAAGGTCTTGGGAGTGTAATAAGCTACTAATCTGAGCTCACATTTGCAAGGCTTCAGAAAACTTATTCAGACAGCAGATACATGATGGAATGCATGGGAATGCTAGTCAAAGAGCACTGTTTTTCTGACCACATAACTTAAAAATGGATGTAAGTGTGCTGTCTTGCTCTGAAATGGGGTTCTTAATGATAACAAAGCAGCATTTTGGTGGGACAGCAAAAAGCTTTTAATTCTATGCCTTATTTATGTATTCTGTGGGAGATGACTCCTTTGACTTTAATGAGAAACCCTATCTACATATCACCTTAATTTTTAAAGGAAAGGAAAGTTTTAAAAAATATCATCATGGCTCATGACCTTTAAATCTCTTAAATATCCATTGTACAATTACTAGGAAATTTTTATAACTATTATATTCTTTGGTAAGACATTTAAATACAATTAGATGTAACAAAGCATTTACTAATGCAAAAGCCAATGTTCTAAATCATGGTGAGCTCCATCTGCATATTCTAGAAGTATTTCCTATTTAAAAACACTAGTTCATAAACAAAGACACAGAACATATTTCTTTATATGAAGGTCTTTGGAAGCAGCTTTATGCAGTCTTGGAGCTGTGTGGTGGATGAAAACACACACTAATTTAAATTTAGCTGTCAAAAAATGTATAATCATTTTCTACTGTATATATAATTGTAGAAATTGTTCACTTTACAGAAACAGTCTGAAAATAAATTGATAGAATGCTCATATTATTACAGTGGTTTAATCAGGACCATATTTAATAAATATTGTTTAGCAATTTGCTACATGTGAATTAAAAGGGCCTGTTTTCTGGAGAAGAATACGTGGACTTAGCTTTCAGTTACTAATATATTGGAAAATTCATGTTCTGGAGACAGTCTATGAAATGAAAATGGGAATTGTTTTTAATTTTATTACTATCTGTCATTCTTATCCCTTTAATTTAATAATCCCCTTACCACATTCTAAGAGGAACTGACTTTTTTCTACATTTTTTTTTATTGAAACAGCCTCGTTGAATTTGTGCTTTTTTTTTTTTTTCCCTATTCAAAGGTGTTCTTCTTTAAAACACAAACAAAACCAAAATAAAAACTTATATTTGAGATGTTTTGTATTTCTCTAAGAGTCTCTGACCTTTAAACTAGTCTCATGTATAGAGAAAAGTTTTTTACTGTGGTGTAATGTCTCTAGGTCTATCTGCTGATCTGTTGGACTTCTGGTATCAATTTGAAGAGCTACCTAAACAAAGCAACTTTATAATTTTTGTTTCTGTATGTATTTCAATCAATTTATGTACTAATTTATTTGGTCAGGGTATTCTTAAAGATAGTACTGAGACTGATAAGCAGAACATCTGTTATCCTTGTGTTCAGATAACCCTGAAGTAAGGCTGGTGATTAATAATTAATTAATCAGGGGTCCCTTGTACAACACTTTGATATCCTTCCAATTCATTTGGTAAAGATGCGTACATAGCAAATGATTATAGTCTGTGAACCAAAGTATAATATTGTTGAACAGTCCACATTTCATCTGTCTCTGCTGCTGTATCTCCTGCAGATTGCATTTTATCATAGAGCTCTTAGTGCATGTTAGGATTTTTCCATATGGCTGCTTGCCAGAACTCTAATTCTTTGCCATTGATTCAGGTTATTTTCCAGCCAGCATGCTAGTTTTCATCTTGCATTTTGTCAAATTTTGCTATTGCATTAATTCTTACCCCACTAGCAAATGCATTTTTCTTTCTTTTTAAGGCATTTGCAACTAATACTAACACACTTTTCATTCTTTTCCAGACCTTCAACACTAAATAGGTAAGACATAACTTAATTTCAAATCCTCCAGGCACATTCTCCATTTGACCAGATTCATTACCATCTCCTCCTTACGGTTTTTGATCCTGTTTTAATTCACTAAGTGCTGATGTCTGTGTCAATTTGAACTAATGCTGTGCATAAGATTTGTGAGTACCAGAACAGATATTATTCCAGACAAATACACACAAATCTGTATGTTCCCTCAATTCTTTTTTTTTTTCCCATTCTTCCTCCTCTCTTTTTTTTTTTTTTTTCCCCTAAGTATTCATTAGTCCTTTGTTTCAGAACAGAAAATAAAAATGTCTTAACCAAGCTTAGCACAAAAAATAGTCTTGTGCAATTAATATGAGAAGCTTCTTCAATTATGGATGAAAATATAAAAAGAAAAGTGACATTTGAGGTACAAGAAGATGTAAAAAGAAATTCTGTGCCTTTGAGACTGTCAACTGCTCAAATGAAGGGAAAGCTGTTAAAATATCAGCTCATTTCAGAACAGATTTAATGGACATGTAAAAAACATCTAAATGTTCAGTGCAGAAGTTACAGCTGCCTTGGGGCACTAGTAACTTTTGCAACTCCTTTTTACAATCTGCATTAACCTTTTGTAATGAATACATACATCTAAGTGTGTCCTGTAAATTCTCTGCCCATATCTTGCTTGTTGGTTTGTTGGCCTCCTTTCCTGTCAGGTCTTGTTTTTTTACCCTTTCAAGGAAGACAAAAATGTGCTATGTATCATGGAAATAACTTGCGTAGGTTGAGGAAAATACATTATCTGCCTGTTTATAAATAACAATTTATACTGAGCATTTGCAATATAAATTTATTTATTGTGTGGTTTATGTTCTTATATTTCTAGAACTTCATTTATTAGAGTAGTTTATAGACATATCAAATTAAGTAATGAGAATAATAATCACTAAACGAGTATACAAACAACACATACTTGCTCAAGGTTAACATAATCAATACTTACTGTGGTATTTCAGGTTATTGGATTTTTAAACTTTCAGTACAAGCAGATTTTATTTTATTTTATTTTATTTTATTTTATTTTATTTTATTTTATTTTATTTTATTTTATTTTATTTTATTTTTTTGTGGGTTGTTACAAAGGAATGTGTAAACTCAGAGAAGAGTTTAGCATTCTCACTGATAAGGATTCAGGCCATTTTGAGGCCATCTCTTTTTGCTAAACCGTAAAAGAATGTATTTCAATCAGCTGAACATGCATACGTCATATATCCTGTATTTGATTTACATGATAAAGAATTGGTTAAAAATAAATTAATATAAGACTATTAAAGTTGAGGGGCATAGGCTATTAGGAAGTGGGAAAGCTGGGTCAGTTATTAGTATCATGAATAAATGCACTGTTATTTCTACAGCATTTTTAACTGATAAACAACACAAGTTCCAGGCCCTTCAGGTATAATTAGTTTTTTAGAGACTTAATTACTTTTAATCATCAGTAACCTACCTTCTAAAATAATTTCACATTCTCTTAGCTTTAACATGGAGAATCTGAATTAAGAACCAAGAAACAATAACCAGAGTGTAAATGAGGAAAAATTGTACTATATATTTCCTGCCTCATTTATTTCTTCCCTTCATATGAGATTTTCATTACAGCCTTCTGAGATACAGAAGGCCTTTTCAGAGTAATTCATGTGACATATCTCTTCAATGTGATGAGGATGACTCTTATTTACAAAGAGTCAAATCGCAGAAAGATGAAGTTTCCAAAAGCTGCATGGTGATTAATAGATGAGATGTTTTAGCTCTTGATGACAAACTGGTTCACATACCATTATCACCACTCATTTTTTTCCGTTTTGCTGCCATTTCCAACCATGGGATGAAATGAGGGAAACCAATCATATTTTTCATGTAAGATGTAGTCTGTGAAGTCCTTCAACATTTTAGTCCTTTGTTTCACATTCGAATATTATATATTCCTGTGGTTTGACAGAAACACATAAAGTGATGCTATCCACAGGGCATTAATAATAATTCCATGGATTTTAGTCAGCAAGTGGAAGTTGGGGACAACAGTTTAACCCTAATATGGACCTACATGAACCCTTTGTGTGTATTTATTTCAGTTTGTTATTCCCTCTCTCTCTTTTTTTTTTTTTTTTTTTTTTTTATTTGTTTGTTTGTTTTAATCTATGCATTTATTTTAAAGTCTGGGCTGCTGCTGTAATTGCTTTGAGAGCTAATATTTCATTTTAATACTACGCACTGTAGTAAAATGTGATTAGCTCCATGTGCCCTTCAATTTCATCTGCTGAGGAAACAACCAACCAACTCACCAGCCAACCAAACAGCAATCCCCTCCTCCTGCAAACCTACTACCTTATCTAGGTTGGTGTAGCTGTTAATTTGTTTCTCTGGTTTGTTTTCTGTAAAAAGAGTTTGAATTTGGGCTAGATCTGTATGAATGCTCTCACTGGCATGTGTTTGAAAGAAAATTTACAGATATCTTAAGAGGAGATTGACAGAAGTTACTCAGTGTCTGTGTAAATCTTTGAGGGTACAATAAGGGCGGAATTTTCCAGAAGCCTGTCCAGAACCTGGTCACTACCAAGAAACATTTTTATTTCTCTCTGTATCAATACAAACACACAGAGATTTAAATATACTTTAATACTCCAATAGCACATTGGAGCCTCACTAATAGTTGAATAGGTATTATGTAAAACCAGAACAAAAAAGGAGGACCAAGTCCTTGCACAGCATCAAGGCCTTCTCTGTCTCTCATGCTGCCCCACCAGTGAAGAAGCTGGGCTATGTGCGAGAATCTGGGAGGGGACACTGCCAGGACAGCTGACCCAGACTGACCAAAGGGATATTCCATAGCATATGATGTCATCATAAAACTGGGAGAAAGAAGAAAAGAGGGACATTTGGAGTTTGCCTTCCCAAGGAACCATTATGCATGATTGTGAAATGTGTTCATCTGATTCGTGTCAATATGGAACAATGCTAAGGCCTCATGGTATGATGAATGTGACCTTCTGTCTTACATACTCTTGTATAACCACAAGTCTAAGAAAAACAGAGTGGTTAATGTATATAGTTCTTGTATGTTGAAAAGGAATGTTTTAGTAATTTGTGTCAATACAGAGCTTGAAGGGAAATGTATTTGTAGGCTTTTCCTTGAAGTCTCTGATATCTGAGGTGGTTTCAGAATAACTGCTATTATGACTATTGCATGGGACACTATGCAAGTCTCTGATATCTGGCCAGGAGATGAAGGAGACGGGGAAAGCTGAAGATCAACTAAAAGACAAAGCTTGCAGGGGACGCTGCACAAGTCTCTGACATCCAGCCAAGATGGACAAAGGAGAAGGACAAGAGGGAGGAAGACTATGAGCCTTCAGCACGAGAGACCCCCAGAGGGACCACCGGAGACTGATATGCATGCTCCAGTAGGAGGGTTTGGATTCTGGAAACTAATTATAATAACCCTGTGTTTTTTTTAGAAGTATTAATGAATATGTGTCAGCCTAGGAGCATAAAAATCAGTTGCTTGATGTAACTGGTGTGCATCTTGGTGGAGCAGAGACTCCTGGCGCACCCCGCACTGTTTGCTTACCTCTATTCCTTTAATAAATTGTAAACTTTGATTATAGTCCTATTTTGAAGACTGTGCCATTTTTAACAATGATGAACCCTGCTTCCTGGAAATGTCTGAACACCTGCCTGCCAATGAAAAGTAGTGAATGAATCCTTCATTTTTGCTTTGTTTGAATGCATGGCTTTGTTTCACATGTTAAAACACCTCTATCTCAGAGTTTTCTTGCTTTTGCACTCTGATCCTTTCCTCCCATTATTGTGGAGAGATGGAGTGAACGACTGGGTGGGTTTCACCTACCAGCCAATGCCAACTCACCTCAATAACTTAATATATTGTAACGAATGAAGCTGTAATACAGAAAGCAGATGATGTAATAGAATACTGTAATCATCAACTCTTTTATGCCCAGGCAAAACTATACTTTTTGCTTCCTTGGCCAGACAAAAAATATAAAATAACTTAAAATGAACATAAAAACTATATCAAAACCTATTGATTGAGATGATCAGCAAAGACAGTTATAATAACTGCACAAAAAAATGGCCTATTTCACAGTCTAAGCTGAGACAAAAACAAAGTTTTCAGATGAGACTGTGTTCTGATTTCTTTTCAGTGAAGTAGTTGACAGGTATTTTCTTCAAGGTTTTATTCTTGCTGTCATTGTAACACTTTTAAATACCTTGCCTATTGCATTGCAAAATACTTTTTCTTTTCTTTTTTTTTTTTTTTTTATTATTTTTTTTATTTAGCCAAGAATTTATTAGTCATAAGTAGAAATCCAGGAAAGTAGGCAATAGAGAGAATACTCATGGAATAAAATTAATACCAACATCTTAAAAAACAAACAAACAAGCAAAAATGATACTCAGCTGCTTAAAGCTTTCCTCTGCAACTGTTTCTTATATATCAGTTGGAATACAACTTCTATTTGTTGATATTGCAGGGTTGGTTGAATTGTAATTACGAAGCAGACTCTCTGGAATGTATGCATGACTAGATATCATAAAGAATTTATACTGAGGTGTTAGAAGTGATTTGAGAATTCCATTAAAAGAAATAGCCTTAATCATCCACAATAACATTGTGTTAATTATTAATATAGCTAATCAGTAGTCTGAAATTGCTCACATCAAATATTAATCAGAGGGGTAGATGAATTTATATTATTTGTGACAGGCATGCTATCCTCACTTCTTACTACCTTTATAGTGTTATTATTTACCTGCCAAATGAGATGAGAAATGTTTCAATAGTTCTTTGTAAATAGCTGCTTGATTAACTTCAGAGATCTCGTTTTACTGACAAAATATGTTTATCAGCTATCAGGAAATTTTATGGAAAAGGCAGCAAACTCTTGGAATGTTAACAAAAAAGTTATTTTTATGCTCCAAATTTAGGCTGCATGCAAGTTGACAGACACACCTATACCTTATGACGATGCATTGTCTATCGGATGAGAAGTGTTCAGCCCTCTGGGCTCAGTTCTTCTAATCTGGAGGGTTTTTTTTTCTAAGTCTGGGAAAGCAGTGCTTACCAACTTTCATGTGGCTGTCCATGAAATGTAGGATGAGAGTGTGGTACCACCTTGGAGACAAACCTTTCTGAACTCCCATATAAGTTGTCTATGATGGGGCAAAGTCATAAGAGCCAGGGAATACAAACAGATTTATTTTATTTTATTTTATTTTATTTTATTTTATTTTATTTTATTTTATTTTATTTTATTTTATTTTATTTTATTTTATTTTATGTTATGTTATGTTATGTTATGTTATGTTATGTTATTTTATGTTACTTTATGTTATTTTATGTTATTTTATTTGTGTGTGTGAGACTGCTGGAAGAATACATCTTGTTATCCACATGAGAACTGGGAGGTTTTTCTCATTTAATGAAAAGTGAAAGAATTTGCTATGCAGATACTTAACAAATATGTCAACAACAAATGGCAGCAAATTTTTCTGTTTATCAAACATATAACCATATTAATATTTAAATATACAAAAAATAGCCTTGTGGCATGCCTGTAATAGCAATTTTAACATGTATAATTCTGCTTATAAATTATAAACATAGTATATATTAAATTGGTATTAACCATACATATTAGACTCTGAGCCATATTGGTTGTTGTGGCTTTATTGCTTAATTGTACAGAAGATAAATATTGTAATAATTATTGTGGGCATAATCTAATAGCCACTAAAATGAATAGGAGCTTTTCAATTGTTTTTAATGGATTTGGGGGCCTGTAGTAATCCTGCAGTTAAGTATGTCTATGCTGTATATTATGAAACTACGTACCTCTGCAAGTGTTTAAAGGATCAAATTTTAATGCATAGACACAAAAGAAAGGTTAGAGATAGGAGAGAATTTTTTACTGCTAGCAAAATTTTCTACTTTTTTTCCAGATATCTAAATGACTCAAATGTTTTTGTTCTATATTGTTCTCACTTGAAAAAGTGGAGTAATTGAACACAGATAAAAATATAATAAGGTTGGAAATCAACATTTTCATAATTTCACTTGCTGTATAACATCTTAAGAATAAAGACCAAAACAATGAACAATTCAGATATACCACTGAAGATCTAAATTTGTAAAGTATTAAATAAATTCTATGATTTTTAAAATCATCAGTGCTGCAGGTCACATTTCAGAAATAGTGTTGATCACTAGAAGAAAAATCAAAAGACTTGTGTTTAATCTGAGTTTACAAATGTCAGGATTACCAACATTGATTGTGTTTTATTTACAGAATGAAACCAGTAATATAGTATTTTGTTTGTGTATATTTTTAATAGATCTGCTAATTGTAATCCTGAGGGGATATAATATAATATATATATAAATATATATATATATATATATATATTGTATGACAGTACCTTTTCCCCAGTTTTATTATTCTTCCAAGAGAGAAATATAATCCTCAATTAAAGCAAATTATTAAACCAAATATATAACCGCTCTGAAAATAATGTGATCTTCAGTTTCTGAGGAAGGGGAATAAAAATAGACAAAGTGTACTTTAAAAATTAAATGAGAAGAATATGGTCCCCCAGAGCCTACCCATGGTCTGGTCTGTCCTAATGGTCCTAATCCTAATCACAGATCCTTACTTCTTTCTCCGGTACTTCCCTACATTGCTGGAAATGTCTGGAAGTTCCTTTCTCACCTGAGGCTTACTTGCTTTTGGGCCTGCTTGCTGGACAAGTCCCTTGTCAGCACTAGAATAGGCAGATTCTACCATGGGCATCTGAGCGTGGGTACCTGCATGGACTGGGTAATAACTTCACCTTTCTCCCACACTGCGGCTCCCCACCATGGGGCTTAGCCACCTAGAAGAGTCCAATGCTAGGTTTAACAGGTTGAAGCCCTGCTGCTGTGTTTCAGCCTGGCATGTACCTGTACAGGAAAGGAAAATGAAAAGACACTGTGGTATGGCAGTCCTGAGTACAGCCACTACCCTCCTGGCTCATAACTCACAGAACCATAGAATCATAGAATGGCTTCGGTTGGAAGGCACCTCAAAGATCATCTAGTTTCAGCCCCCTGCCACAGGCCTCCCACTAGACCAGATTGGCCAAGGCCCCATCCAGCCGGGCCTTGAACATCTTGAGGGATGGGGCAGCCACAATTTCTCTGGGCAAACTGTTCCAGCTGCCTTACTACCCTTACAGTGAAGAATTTCATCCTTATGTCTAGTCTAAATTTACCTTCTTTAAGACCATTACCCCTTGTCCTATAATTTTCTACCCGAGCAAAGAGTCCTCCATCTTTTTTATAAGACCACTTTAATTGCTGATATGTCACAATGAGGAGTGACATTTCCCTGGAGCTTTCTCTTCTCCAGGCTGAACAGACCCTGCTCTCTCAGACTTTCTTTGTAGGAGAGGTGCTCCAGCCCTCTGATGACCTGCGTGTATGTGGCCCTCCTCTGGACTCACTCTAACAGGTCCACATCTTGTGCTGGGGTCCCAGATCTGGATGCAGCACTCCAAGTGGGGCCTCATGAGGGCAGAGTATAGGGGGACAATCACCCCCCTCCCCTGCTGGCATACTCTATTGATGCAGCCCTGGATGCAGTTGGCCTTCTGGGCTGCAAGCCCATCCACCAGAAACCCCAAGTCCTTCTCCACAGGGCTGCTCTCAATGAGTTCTTCTCCCAGTCTGTACTCATGCCCTGACCCACGTGCAGCAACTTGCGCTTGGCCTTGTTGAACATCATGCAGTTCACATGGGCTCAATTCTCCAGCCTGTGAATGGCAGGTCCCTCTGAATGCCATCTCTTCCTTCTCTGGTGTCAACTGTGCTACTCATGATCTGAGTGATCAATCACAGTATTGTCTTTTGTGTGGCCCTGCATGGACTACTGCATGGCTTATGAGGCAAGGAACAAAAATTGAGGTGCAGTGGTTATGAACTGGCAAGCAGCCAGTATATATAAAAGGAGCTGAATGAAGACCCAGCAGTCAAAAGAAATGGTGCAGTTGCTTCTTATCCCCTTCCACTGTTCTCCTGTGCTTTTCTCTATGTGCATGTTTCTAAATAAAGCATGTCAGGATTTGACATGAATAATGTTTGAAAGGTGATCTGGATACCAATGTGTTTGTATCATAAGTTATCATAGAACAATAGGAATAAATTTTTACAGCTGTTATCTATTTGTTGTGCTTGTATAATCAAATTCCATAATTAGAGAAAAATTGTAATGATTATGTAAAACATACTGAGAAAAATGAAGGTAAAATGAAAATAAATCTCAGTAGCAACCAAACATATCAGGTAGGACTAAAAAAGTAGCTGTCAAACTACTCACAAGTAACTATGGTAAAGCACTTTGAATGTTTTGTCATCTTTAAGACAGCAGTGAAACATGGAAACCTGAAGAAATAACTTTCTAGTACTGCACGAGTGAAAATCTTTGGCTTTAAAGGAGAAGGCAGTAATTCAGATTAATAACACATATGGCTGTTCAGTAGAGTTTAGAGCAATATTGCCAATGATTAGCAGGGGAAAAAAGAAAAAAAAAAAGAAAAAAAAAAAAGAAAAAAAGAAAAAAGAAAAAAAGAAAAGACTTGTTGGCTCTACCTTTCTTGAGAAATATCAATTCTGTCCCTGACTGGTCTGCTGAAATTTTGGAACAGTTTCAAACACACAACTGAGTAGAAAAGGACTGATCCAGTCTGGGTCTAAAAAGAGACTACACTGTAGCCACCATGGTGATATCTGAATATCTTTTCCTTACACTCTTCTATTATGTGGAGAGAAGAAATCTGCATCTGGTGCCTTTGTAGTACATCTGAAGAAGCGTGTCTACAGAAGTGCAGAACATTTTCCATAGAGTACTGTATCAGTTAGGCTTCTTATGCATGCCAGAAGATATTATAGAAGGTCTAACAGCCTTTAACTGAATACGGGTTCAGAATAAAAGCTTAATATTTTCATGAATTCTTTTTATATTGGTACTATCCTAATACTAAATTCAAAACAGGAGATTTGCAAAAGTCTTCAAGGTACATCTTTAAAATATGTGCTCAAAATACATGAACTCTGTAATATTATTGGCCCCATGCAATGAGACTTTTTTCAGATGTCAAAAAAATTAAATTCATTTTAAGTCTGCAGAATGCAGTCCATGAAAAAAATAAAATAAAAAAAAAAATATGCAGTGCTTTGTGAACATCCAGCATGACCTCTAGAAACCCACACAAGCTGATCAGGCATCAGCTCAGTCCCTGAAGGGCTGCTGTGGCTGGAATAAAAGTCAAGACAGGTAGTCCCAGACCTGTCCCAGTCCAACTGACAAGTGACTGAGGAATGCTTCTTGGGAAAATAGGTACAAATATTGAATAAAACAAAAATTCTGCTTTACCAAATGAGTTGTATTTAATATGATCTTTTGTTGTCTAAAGCAAATGTTTCATATGCACCTGTCTTAAGACAGCATTGCTTTTTATTAGTTCTGGGGGCTTCTTATGAACATTAAATTTACATAAATACAGTGGAAAGATCAAAGAAGGCTAACACTTTGCGATATGTCCTAGAGAATTTCCATCATCACATGTCCTTCTTCAGCTTGATTGGTCACCTCACTCTTTGAGTCCCTGGCCACTAAATACGTGTATCTGTAATAAATGAAAATCAGCTATCATAGCTGAACACAGCTATCAGATTTCATCTCCGGGCTGGAAGTAAATTTTTGTGGCACTTCAATAACTGTATTGTTTCCATGCTGCTTTATTTTTCTTGCTGTGTTCATCAGCTTTCAGCTGACTCTTGCCTCTCTAAAATTTACCTGGGTTGCTCTCCAACCCATACCAGACGTCTAGAATTCAGAAGGGATAGGGGTCTGAGTAAGTTAAAGGTGCCTCATAAGTATGTGATCCCTTTAGACTAATTCAGACAACTTAAATCATTCTCTGAAGAAATCTGCAGACTATCTGGATGGTGAATGACATCCTAAGAGAGGAAGAACTTATGCCAAATAGGAAAAATACCTCCTCTACACTCAAGAAGAAGTATACTTTTTATAAGGAATTGGAAGAAGGTGTTCTACATTAATAGGGAGTACCCTAAGCATCAGGATACAGCAATGTTTGTACATTTTCCATTTGGCAGCAAGCAATCTTTGTATAATTTACAAAACCTAGAATGTCTCCAAAAGTTGTGACTGAGAGACCCTACATGAATATTCTGGATTCTGAGGGTAGACTGTTATTTTGTAATTTGGAGTCTTTAGTTCCTAAATCTTTCATTTCGAAAAAGAAAAATAAATAAAGTAATAATAATAATAATAAACAATCCTGAACAATAGAGAAGATTTGATACCAGAAGAGAGTTCTCTCAGGGTAACCAACAGTTCCTCTTGGCTTATTTTTCTGCACCTACATATCTGTTTTAATGAGCCATGAAAGTTTTAAAATTCAAAATGTTTTAACTTTTAAAACTTTGTGTATATGTGTGTGTGTAATAATGAACAATAACAGCAAAACACTTTTATGGCTACCTTAGACAAAGGATTATTATTATTGTTATTTTAATTTGACAATATAAGCAAAAAGAATCAATTCTTCTTATACTTCCATCTTTGTGGTTTCAATGGGTAACACTGTTAGTAATAAATGTTTTCCTTTTGTAACTTGATATTTTAAAATTCTGTCTTCGTAACTATATGTCCTGTTCACAACAGATCACCCTTGCTCTCTACTACACAAGCCACAGGCCTGACTACTTAATTAATTCATTAATAATTCCTATCCAACTAATTTCATAACTTAATTATACTTTTTTTTTTTTTTTTTTTTTTTTTTCCAGCTTAATTAATCCATTCTTCAATGGCTTGTCTGCTGTTCAGATTAATTGCTAAGCTATTTTTGAGTCACTTTACCTACTGGTCTAATTTTCCTCTATTAAAAATATTCTTAATTCATTTCTTAGCCATGTTATCTGTGTAATTCAATCCTAAATGATTTCCTTGCTTCTCAGAGTTTTAACCCACGAAACTGAACTTTAAACTCACTGGAATATACAACAAATTAAAGAGCATCTATTTATATCTCTAGTCAACCTTGCAGAATTTAGTAACAGAAAACACAGTAGGGAAACCCTGGGTTGTGAAGAAACTTTTTATTAGCTAGCAAAAAGAGAAACTCCTACATGGATTTGGTAGTCTCTGTACAAACACACTGCACACCACATGTGCTGCCCCACAGGTGCAGGCTGTATGGACTGAAGTGACAAGCTCTATCCAAGTCTGAGGCTTTAAATGTGCATTGCCAGTTTAGTTTATCCTCAATACTAAGGTAAGATCAAGTTTACATAGGTAAATACTGACATATCCTGTTTCTTTTTAAAAGCACAAAGGAAGAAAAATCTGTAACATTTCTACAAAGCCTGTCTCTATATTTCAGCAGCACAGCATTTTGATATCTTTTCTTAATATCCAACCTACATTTTCTGCAGATTAGGTTGACATTTCCTTTTTTTTTTTTTTTTTTTCTTTTTTTTTCTGCATTGGCAGTAGAGCAAACATGATTATCATCCTCTTTCTGCTGGCATTTTACATGGTATACTGCTTATCGTATTCCCATTCAACCGTCTCTTTCCTAAGACTGAAGGAACACAGCAGCTTTAATCTTTCTTCACAGGCCATAATTTCTAATCTTTTTGCATTCTTTCATACTTCTTTTGGATCCTTTCCAGTTTGCTATTATTATTCATAACATTTGTTCTATAAACTTTGTTACTTCAGCCAAGGTGTCACCAATACTAAATAAAATAGTCCTTCCAGAGTAAATGTTACCTTTTTTGAAAATGCATCTATGTTTATTTTGTGATCCAGTATAATCCCCTGAATGTACTCTACTTCTGCCAAGACAATTATTTCACTTTTTGGGGGCCCCTTTTGTGCATCCTCCATCAGTATTTATGAAAAACACATTACTATATCTCTTCTACTGCTCTCCTTTAAGAAATTTCATATGAGTCCAAACTACCTTTTCAGCTAGTTAGAGAATTTTGAATTTGATCATATTCTCCAGGATCCTTGCGCTCTGTCCCATCAGATTTTACAGCCCTCTTCCTCTTTGGTGATGCAGGTCAGTATATGAATATACTAATGTGCCAAAGAAAGCCCTCTATGAGACACCATGCCCAGTCAACATGAACTCTTCATCAGAGGTCTACATTTCTTATATCTACAGCTTTTCTCTTTGTCTTCTATGGTAGTTATCTTGGTCCATGGAAGAAAACAGACCAATCTACAGGATTTGTTTTTGACAACTTGTCTGTTTTATGTAACACATTTTTATTCAAAGTCTTTGCAAACTCATTGTATTTAAGTGTTTTCCAATAACTTTCCTACATGGTTTCTTGGATTGCCTAGATTCTCCTTCCATCCCATTACATGAATTATAAAAGAAAGATTTTACGAGTTTTCTTCTCTCAATTCTCCCATGTGTTTACAAAAAAAAAAAACAAACAAAAAACAAAACAAAACAAAAAAAAAAAGTAATTGATGTTGCAAATATCATTTTGGCTAGTTTCTTTATTACTTTAGAGCGAAAGCTGCAAAACCAGTTTTCACTTGCACAGAAATATAGATTCAACATAATTTAGATTTGAAGAGGCCTTCAGAAGTCATGTTGTCCAAATCCCCACTCAGAGTAGGACCAAATAGTTTAGGACTTATTTATGGCCTTGTCCAGTTAAGGTCTGATTATCTGGAAGGACAGCATATAGGGGCCTGAAAGCTGTGCAGAGGAAAAGGATTTGGGGGTGTTGATTGATGCTCACCTGAGCATGAGCTGGCAGTGTGCCCAAGTGGCCAAGAAGGCCAACAGCATCCTGCCTTGTAACAGGAATAGCGTAGTCAGCAGGACCAGGGAGGTGATTCTCCCACTGTACTCAGCTCTGGTGAGGCCACACCTCGAGTACTGTGTTCAGTTTGGGGCCCCTCCCTACAAGATGGACATTGAGGCCATGGAGAATGTCCAGAGAAGGGCTACGAAGATGGTGAAGAGTCTGGAACACAAGTCCTATGAGGAGTGGCTGAGAGAACTGGGATTATTCAGTCTGGAGAAGAGGAGACTCAGGGAAGACCTTATTGCTCTCTACAACTCCCTGAAAGGAAGTTGTGGGGAGCAGGGAGTAAGCCTCTTCTCTCAGATAACTAGTGATAGGATTAGAGGGAATGGCCTCAAGTTGCGCCAGGGGAGGTTCAGGTTGGAAATTAGGAGACATTTCTTCTCAGAAAGAGTAGTCAGGAGTCAGAAAGGGTTGCCCAGGGAAGTGGTGGAGTCATTGTCTCTGGGGGTGTTTAAGGAGAGGTTGGACATGGTGCTTAAGGACATGGTTTGATGGGTGACATTGATAATAGGGTGATGGTTGGATCTTGGAGGTGTTTTCCAACCCTAATCATTCTATGATTCTATGTTCTGATATTGGACCACTCTCAGCCTGGCAAGGTTTTTCTTGAAATCTGATGGAGTTTCCCAAGTTGGAAGATGTATCCATTTCCTCTTATCCTTTTGTTGTGCATGTGAGAAGAACCTGTCTCCATCTTTTCTACACTCTCCCATGATGTAACTGCAGATAGCTAAGGTCTCCTCTGACTCTTCTCAAGGTTGAACAGGCCCAGCTCTTTCAGCCTCTCCTCATGCGCCATGTGCTTCTATCATCTGATCATCTTGGTGGCCATCAATGAATTCATCAAGAATGTCAAAGCTTTTTATTTTTATTTTTATTTTTATTTTTATTTTTATTTTTATTTTTATTTTTATTTTTATTTTTATTTTTATTTTATTTTCCTTACGGGCACTCTGCTCTATTTCTACCTTGATCTTGTTCTTCCCACTAGTAATATTTAGCTGCCTGTATAAAAAGGATATTTTTACGTTTTCTCCCTACTTATTCATTATATTATTCAGTAAGATGGGGCTGATTATTAAGACTATTTAGAGAAGAGATGTAACGAACAGCTCTATCTACCATTGACCATTATGACCCTACTTTCAAAATCCTCCTCCAGTTCAAAAATCCATAAATAGTAGACTTTGGTGCCCTAGACACTGGCACATTCAGATCCCAGAAGAGGCAAGCAGCAGAGAGAGTAAATTACTTGCTTGTGAAGACACAGTTCAAGTGTTCTTTGTGCCTTGGTCCTAGGCATCAAGGCAAGGGGAATGCTGAATACTTTGGCTGGTGAGTTCCAAGCTTTTTAGATTTTGCCTCGCTTAATTGATTTTTTTTTTCTTCCTAAGAGCTGATTTCATTAGTTATTTACTTCTAATTTAATAAGTACATAACTAATTGTTTTATTCATCCATTTACTAATTATCTTACCAATTGATCTTGAAACTTTCTGAAATGTCAGCACAATGATATTGTGTATCTTATCACAATTGTTATCCTTGATTTGCATCTAAAAGAGAGCTGTTGTGTATGTCTGCTTCTGAGTATCTCCTATCTTCAGCAGACTTATCTGATTTTTCATTTTTTATTTCACTTTCTTTTTTTCAGTCCTGCAAATATAACTTTCCCCTCTTTAGTTTTCTCTCAGGTAAGATTTGCTAAAATACAGTCCATTACCATTTTTTTCTCATGCACTCTTTTTCAGTATCATCATGTCCTGATTTTCATTATCATCATGTCTTATATTTCTCATTTCTAGAGAATGAAATAACAAAAGCACTGTCACTGACTTTCACTGAACATGTATTCTCAATACGATCTTTAAAACAACCTCCTCCTTATTTTGTAGTTTTCTAGGCCTTTTATCACTGAACTAGATTTTAATGCTCAGGCACTGTCATTGAAAACTGACTATTTTGCTCATTTCAGGTGGACTTTTCTGTTTCAATTTTGTCAGACATCACAATAAATTCAGTGGGTCTCCTCTAGAAGTGTGGTCTTGTTTGGTGTAAATAAGGTTCATAGAATCATAGATTGGTTTGCACTGGGAGGGACTTTAAGCATCTCTGTCCTGCCATGGACAGAGACATCTCTCACTACATCAGGCTACCCTAAGCCCTGTCCAACCTGGCCTTGACCACTTTCAGGGAAGATGACAGAATATTGACCTGTTCATGAAAATAAACACTTTAGTATACAGATTAGCACCATAGCAACACTTTGACATCTGTTTTAAAGACAAAATCATATGAAAGAGTCCCCAACTTCTGGATAGTTATTCTATGATGTGACAGGTTATGCATGGTATGTTTAAATCTCTATTTTCTACTGAACATCTCTTGCTTATTACTTGCCTAACTGTCCAGAAGCTCTCGGTCTACTTTCTTTGCTTTATTGTTAGGTTAGTTTTGAGACACAGATTATCTTTTTCTTCTGTTTCCAAATTCCACATAGACATTGTGGAATATTACTTTATTTCTTGGTGCTGTGCAATGCAAGATGTAAATAAGAATGACTCGTTTGCTCATTTTTCTCAGAGAATGGAAAATGTGCATACTGCATCATATGTCATAACAAATAAATAGATTTTGGAAATGCATCCAGCATGGCAATAAAAATATTTTTGCATGTTTTCAGATAAGGACATCAAACCTCAGGCTCTTTTCCATTGGCATTTTTAGACCATTTTGAATTTAATTAATTTCAAAAATATAAGTTCTGCATTTGCTAAACTGATGCCTTTCAAAATTTGACATTTATTATATATAATGTTTTATACTTTATATACTTTATGTTTTATACTTTAAAATAAAGATGGTCACTGAATGTCCCAAAATAATGAAGTGGCTTCTCCTTAAAATGGTTAAGCTAATAAAAACATTATCAGTGTTTTTCTTCTAGCCCTGTAATAAAATATATATAAAAAATAAAATACATAGGATCATTTTGTCTCCTATTAAATGTCTAAATGGATGGACAGCTTTCTGATTTTGTTAAACAGAATATATTTCAGCTGCCCTCTGTGGAAAATAGTTGAGTTCTTTTATTGACTGCAAGGTCTCATGCAGTCCTTTTCAGTCTGTATTTCCGTTTGGATCCTGTAATGAGTTACAACTGGGTAGATGTCATGTGCAGCCCACACATTCGATTTGCAGGATCAAAGTTTAGTGAGAGATAGGTGGGAATGATTCTTCTGTTTCACAGAAATTTCCAGTATTCGTTATGTTCCTCATGTGTCTTTTTGGGTAGGTCTTCTAAAATTGTTAGGAACAAATGCAAGGAAGAGAAAGACCAGAACAAATAAAATGACAGCAGTGAAGGCACTTGGTTGGAGTATGAAGGCAAGCATTGAAATCATGGATAGCTAAAAAGAAAAAAAAAAAATAAATCTGAAAGCCAGTCTTCCTGTCCTCCAATTTTTTTCACAATTTTTTTCCATTGAAAAGACAAATTCAGTGCAGAGACACTCAGATATTTCAACCTATGTTAACTTATCTCCAGAGTAATGAGTAGAACTTCCATAATGATTTTAAGTTGCATACCTCATAAACTCAGGAACAGAACAGGAAGAAACTACAAATGTTTTATATTAAAAATGATATCTCACAAGGTTTGTTTACTGTAATCAGAGACAAATGTCTGAGATGGTTTAACTCCACAGGTTTGAATTCCACAGGTTTAAATTCTGTGGAGCAGCTGAACAGAGGCACAGTTTAATTTCTTTTTTCAGTGTTCTGTAACGGTATTTGTATTTTCATGTCAAAGCAGAGAAGGGAAACTACCAGCACTAATTGCTGAGTTTCTCCTATCAGAAAAAGTAATGTTTGTAATGTATATAAACATGAAAGTTTGCTGAGCTACTTTGATCTAATTACCTGTTGAGACTGAGGTGCACAGCTGGCAAAGTTTATAACGTAATGGTGATTACTGTGCAAGACAATTCTCTTTATGAGGAATCATTCTGATTGCTTTAAGAACACAGATATATCAGTAGAGACAGAGCAAAAATTTGGATAGACTAGAGACATAAAAACATAGATAAAATCATAGAAAGAACTCAAGATAACTGCTAGAGACTTTAAAACAAAACAAAACAAAAATTCTTACAGAAGGTGAATTACCATATATGATAGCATGACCCTGACTTAGCAATTTATAATAATAATTGTTAATATTACAACAGAATCTAGAAACTACATCCAACCCAGTTACTGACAATGGTATTCTTCCCTCTTATTTTGTTGTTATATTAGCACTATTAAAACATTTATATATATTTACTGGGTAAAAGGGAATGTTAGCTCAAAAAAAGTGGTTAAGTGGTTGACTTTGTAATATTTGTTTTGTCACTTCATGTTAATGATATTCAGAAAGGTTGTTTAGAGGGGGAGAAATACCCAAATTTGCTATTATTTAACACAACCTTAAGAAGGGAATTATTGAAAAAGATGGCTGTAGACAATGCCATTATCTACACATGAGAATGGGGTCATAGTAACACCTCAGATATGAAAGAACTTTGTTAAGGTGTCTATAATGCAGCTTGGGCTGGAGATACTTACTATGTTGCATTCTACCTGACTCCTTACTTAACAGCTACTTTCAAGGGCTATGAGAGAAAATAACCTTAAGGCCTTGTGTTTTCAGTATTCCTGCTGCCTAATTTAAAGCTGTCCTGTTTTATGTCTATGTGTCATTACGGTGCCTGCAGAGTGGAACATCCTAAGTAGATGCAACTGATTACAATGTGCTCTTCTGGCCAGGAGTCAGATAGTACAAATTGTCGTAGATCAACAGATTCAAAGACTTGTACATGTATAGCACTGTGTATGGTATTAAGTGAATTTAAACTACCAAGCCTAAAGGCTAAACCCATTGCATCTTAGTACAGACTATATTAGAGTTATATGCTTATAATGACTAAGTACATGAGGATTTTTTCTAGGACGCAGTCTGGAAGGGACTACTCACAGTGTAATCAGGCGGTGACTTCTGTAGATGAGAAATGGAGAGCAGCTGAATGATCCAGAGTGATATAAGAAACATACGGCTGCTGTAACTGTGCTACTTCATATTAACCCCTCGCCAAAGGCAGAATAAGACACTAGAATTTCTGATGACTTTATATAATTTTAGAGCAGGATGGTTCAAGTATTATGCTTAGGACCACCATTACTATTCTTCATGTGGATTCTTGCACTAAGGTGACTTTTCCCCCTGTCTGATGGCATTAGAAACACAGCTAAGGTATATGTTTGGTTTTTCGATTGTTTGTTTTCATGTATCTTGCAACACAGATTTTAAGAGCCTACAGACTGTTAGTAAACAGGTTATCAGTTCATTGTCCAAATGTCTTTCATGGAATGTAGTGCTGCATATTTGCAAGATCTTGATACTTTTGCAGCAATATTGACATTTATGCACCTCTAAGCTTCTAAAACCATCTCTTCTGATAAAGAAATAGGTGATTATTATTATTATTTTTTAATCTTAAATAATTGTGTCTATTAACTCAATCCCAACATTCTGTTATTTATAAGTTGTATATTTAGTACCTTCAAAAGTATAAGCATATACTGTGTGTATATATGTATACACACAGTTCCCAAGCAGTACTCCTGACTTCTTTAATCTCCTCTGTCAAGGAATAATATAATGGCTATATTAATATATCCAACCATATATCAATTGTTAATATAATGGACACCTGTGCATTGGGTTTTCCATAATATTTTTAAAACTGGTATTTAGGTAATTATAAGGGAGATTAATGTAATTTATTGCCTATTATTAATAGACTAGCACAGTGAAAAACTAAAAGCAAACTAAAAACACCTTCCCCACATCTTCTATCTCCTCCTGCTGAGTGGCACAGAGGAAAGGGGAATGGGGGCTGTGGTCAGTCCCTGATGCTTCATCTCCAATGCTCCTTCATGGTCCCTCTCTGCCCCTGCTCCCCATGGGGTCCCTCCCATGGGATGCCGTCCTTCCTGAACTGAGCCTGTGGGGGCTGCCCACAGGCAGCAGCTCTTCAACAACTGCTCCCATGTGGCTCCATAACACGAGGTCCATCCTCCAGGAGCAAACTGCTCCAGCACGGGTCCTGCATGGGTGGCATCTCCACCCCAGCCCCCCTGCTCCTTTGTGGGCTCCTCTCCACAGGCTGCAGCTTCGGCCCAGGGCTTGGTCCTGCGGGGGCTCTCCATGGGCTGCAGCCTCCTCCAGGCCACATCCACCTGCTCCACCGGGGGCTCCTTCACAGGCTGCAGTGTGGAGATCTGCTCCATGTGGGACCCATGGGCTGCAGGGGGACAGCCTGCTCCACCAGGGGCCTCTCTACAGGCTGCATGGGAACTGCTACTGCCTGCCTGGAGCACCTCCTGCCGTCCTTCTGCCCTCACCTTGGGGGCTGCAGGGCTGGTTCTCACTACTCTCTCCCAGCTGGTTCTCACTACTCTCTCCCTGCTGTTGCACAGTAGGTTTTCGTTTTTTTTTTTTTTTTTTTTTTTTTTTTTTTTCCCTTTCTTAAATCTGCTCTCACAGAGGCAGAGAAAGAAGAACATCACTTACTGGCTTAGCTGTGGGTGGTGGCGTGTCCCTTTGGAGCCAGCTAAAACTGGCTCTGCTCTGACATGGGGCAGCTATTGGACTCTTCTCACAGAAGCCACCCCTGCAGCTCCCTGCTACCCATACCTTTCCATGTAAACCTGATACAATGCCTTTGGCTTAATTGTTGTCGTTTATGCCCAGTACAATGGAGTCAGCTCAGTTTATTTTTGGAGTCCTAGAACCTGATTGACAGAAATTAGGAAGGTTAGCTTGGCAAAATTAAATCCCTGCTGGCTCTGTACTGTAGGATGTTTTTCAGAGTGAGTTGTGGCTGCTCCTACAAGCAGGGTATCAGATAATATAGATCATTGTCTGAGTGTGGTAAGTCCTCTGTAGAACTAAAAAGTCTTGATACAGGTCTTTCTAAAGAAACAGAATTGCCACTGGACTATAAACAACACACTGACATTTTGTTAACATCTTAATCTTTAAGATTCTTTGTCTTATGTTCCATAAATATTTTCTATATTACATTATTCTCAAAGTTCCATATACTTCATATTGTTATGTAGTTGTAGACACACAATAGTAAACATCCCTAACTTGAGTAGCAAGCATTCAACTGCATTCAGGAGAGTTTTCAATCCTATTACTGCCATAGAAATTAAGTTTCTCAAGAACAGAGCTTGAAAAAAATGTGTCTGTGGAATGGAACATGGAAGAGAAAATGGTTAAGGAATCTTTAGACATTTCACTAAAATTATTTTGGCATACTAAATTTAGGCCAAGTACTCAGATAATTATTTCAGTGAGCATTTATATCTGTCGACATCTCTACAACAGATCCAGATTCTCCTAAAGAAATTATTTTCATTTAATTCTTATTAATAGAGCAAACATTTTCCTTGAGGAAGGTGTAAAATGAGGGTGAAATGAAACTCCAAATGCTCTTCAGATTGCTAACAATACTGAGATAAAACTATGAAATACTGAAAAAGCAAATTTCTAGACAGTGTGTATAACATTCCTGTTGCACCAGTGAACAAGATCTAACAAATGCACCAATCTCACTAAGCTGTCCAGATTTATATCAGTTTAAATTCATGACCTCAATAATGACACATTTCAGTGCAAATTGAAAATTTATTCCAAACTTAAAATAAATATAAGATTTATATCATTTATAAAAGTTCGTTCTATTCACAGGGGGCTGTAAGCTACCTAGCTGTAGTAGATAGTTTTGATCCTGGGATTCTCAGATCCTAGAAAGCTAAATATGTATTTTAGTCAATTATAGACCAATACACAAAGTAAATACTAATACAAAAAGGACAGATACTAGTAGAAATACAAATATGTTTTCCTTTGGTTATCATAGCTGATTTTTTTTTTTATTCTGTCCTAATATTAAAAAGTAATTTCTAACATTTTGTGGATTTATTAATAGTTAATTTTATAATAATAAAATTTGCTTTCAGCATGTGAAAAGAAATATCAGAAAACTTGAAGCAAGAAGACAGTTTTCTCTCCTTTTTATTAAAGGAGCAACAATGGATTTTTTTTTTTTTAAGAGTAATAAGTATTTCCAAAATGAAATTTGTGCAGTGTTTTAATTAACATGTATGCATGTTGTACATTTAGCTCTGTAGCCAAGCAAAACTATATTCACTATTTCTCTTGTTCACTCTTATCCCCCAGTTTTGGCTTTTCCTGTGAATACAAAACTGAAACAATAGTTTCTTTTGTTTAATGTCAAACTTCTATTCATTTTAACAAGATCAAAGCCTGATACATTTTGCTTTTCACAGTGGCTGAATTTCAAGGTTGCTGTTGATCCTGTAGATCTTGTAGATCAACACTGGAGGAGTTTCTCCTTGCTGATTAAAGATTATATAATTTATCCAATATATTTTATCTCAATGCATTCCCTTAAAACAATGAAACAGAATGCAAAGCAACAAGCTCTTCTCCATTTGCTTGAGCTAATGGAGAAAAGTGAACTAACAGAGAAACATATAGTTCTGTTATTAAGCACTGCAGGCAATTGACTTTGGATTTCGTGTTTTTTTTGTTTTGTTTTGTTTTGTTTTGTTTTTGTTTTTTATGTATCGAAAGAGAAGGATGATGAGGATGAGCTCAGAGACAGGTAAATTCACATGCATAAATAGGAGGAAGTGAGGAAGAAGTAATATGTTTACTTGGAGCTCTAACACGTTGGCCCAGCTGGCAAATCACTGCTGCTCCTAGTTCTTCCTAGGAAGAGCAAGAGTGAGAAAACTTGTGGATTGAGATAAAGAAAGTAAATCACCTACCAACTTCTGTAGTGTTGTGGGAAAAACAAACCTGACTTAGGGAACTTAATTTATTTTATTGCCAATTAGCATAAATATTTTATTACTAATTTGGGTTTTGGGAAAGAAAAAGAGACAAACATTTAAAACACTTAAGTAAAAGCACTTTCGTGTTGCTTTCCTGGCCTCAGCTTCACTTCAGACTCTTCCCCCTTCCTAATCTTCAGTTTACTCCTTCACCCCAGACATTTCTCCTGTCCACTTGTTATCACTGCTGGTTATCACTGGCAATGGAGGTCAGGTTCAGCAGTTTTTCTCTACTGCTCCTTCCTTCTCACTCTTTTAATATATTCTGGTCTGGGTCCTTCATGGATCACAGTCCCTCCTGTGAAGTACTTACCTGTGAGCTTCACTAATAACATCACTCCTATCAGTTCGTACATCTTGAGGAGAGGAAGAACTGGAAAAACAGATGAATTAAATTAAAATAGAGAAAGAAGCACTAATTATTTTTGGATAGTCAGCCATTTACTCCAGTCTGGACCTTTGCCAAGCACAGAATGCTTGACAAATGCTATGGGATATATATATTGAGAACTAGACAAAGGACTTAATACTGCCATTTAATAGCTTTCTTATATCCAGTTTGTACAGCTCTGAATAGTATACGTCTTACTACTACTGTGAGTTAAAATATTTATTAAACCAACACTTTTATTACAATATTTCTAGCAAAAAATGTACATTAATTTCATATAACCTACAACATAATTAACATAACTCTGTCGTATGTGTACAAATGTGCTTTTATGAACACTTAGTATATTATGGTGTCTTTTTTTTTTTTTTTTTTTTTTCATGTCAGTCAGTGCAGAGCTGTGAATGACAAATTTGGCCCCTCTGATTTTCTGTATCGTCACCAGGACCGGCATTTTACACATCACTTCTAATACAAAGAGGGTTAAGAACCACAGAAAATTTAAGCTTAAAAAGACAGTTGAAATGTTACCTATATTAAAAAAAAAAAAAAAAAAATCCAATTAAAGTGAATATATGATGGTTTAAGTTTATTACATCTTTATTCTTGTTTGGGGGGAAGCGTGTGAAATATGAGAAAGTTTCTAAATGAAAAATATTGACATATCTTTGTTTCCTGCTGGTATGCTTTTATTCTCCCTAGGAAGTTCAATCTCCCTAGATCATTGCCTTCAACTATTCTTCCCTGCTCAGAGGACTCTGTCTCACTGGGATCCATAAGAAAATGATAAATTAAAGTTTGTAGTATCAGTTTGCTTTCTGGATAAAAGCTTGGTGAACAAAGGATAGCTCTACAAAGTGGGTATAAACTAGCATTCTGAATATGTGTGTAGGTTGTGTAAGGTAAATGAAGCATTATACCAAAATTCAATAGCACAGAGGTAGGTCAGTGACCTCCCATTGCAAACAGTGTATAAAAGAGAAAATGGATATTTTTAAATAAAATAATTTGATTAGTGAAGCAGTAACCTGTAGAAAAATTGGGTATGAGAAGGCTGTATGGGACTTTTCAATTTGCAAGTATTCTTCATTACAAAGCAGTGTTGCTATTCAATAATAAAAACAATTGTGAACAATAATAAAAAAATGTGAGGGATAAATCTATTTTTTGTTTTTGTATTGCTTGTTCTTAATTTTATTTTTATTTTTGCATGTGAATATGCTTGTGAAAGCATAGAGCCAGACATATAATTATTTATTTAATGGGAATAAATACGTATAAATAAAAGGAGACTTCTCTATAAAGCTCTGAATACAATCATCTGACCTCTCAGTTCTTCCATCTTCCATCTCAGTTTCTTTTCAGTTCCATCAGAAAGATGATTCAGAAAACTGAATCATCAGTTTTCCTGGGGGTAAATAGAAGGACCCCAAATCACCCACCACTAACAATGTTATCAGAAGGACACCTGTGAAGCCAGTGATTCAACTTTTGCTTACTAATTTGCAGGACTATTCTTATATCTTCTCTTTCTTGTACCTATACATGCTTAAAAAGCAATTCTTTAGGGACTTCTTTTCAATAGTTACCCAAATTATTGATCTCAGCTTTGTAAGTAGCCACAATTCACCTACTTTGTTGCCAGATCCTGGGTTCAAGCTTCTTCCAGAGGATGCTTTCTGGCAGGCCAGGCTCTGAAGATGGCAGTCTTCCCCCTCACCCAAGGAACTGCATAAATAAGTTTTCCCTGCCCTCTGCTACTGTGTACCTCATCCTATATTAATCAGAGAACAGAAAGGGGTAACTAAACATGGTTTCTCCTTCTTCCTTTCTCCTTCTTCTGGAAAGGACAGGGAAATATCCCATGTTACAAGATGTTTCCAGATCTATCTCCTCCCAGAGGGGGAAGTTACTCCCCAGTCCCTGTTTTTCCAGGAGTCTGGCTGTCATTGCAACTACATTTCCAAACACACAACACTGTATTCTTCTAGCTGCTCTTCCATCATTCATCTTCCATCTCAGTTTCTTTTCAGTTCATCTGACAATCATCTAAAACCTCTCTCCAACACATCACTCACTTTCTCATTGCAGTGCAAACATTAACATGCACTGCAGGCATATATATAGTGTATAGATTTGACTATGATCCAGTTCCGACTTGTCTATTAATGGATCCAAAATTCAATGAAATCAGAAGAAAGATTTGCATTTACTTCAAGCGATGTTTGGCTGGCTCCTGAGCTGCTGACTTCTGCCTTCCAAGCAAGTAAAGCTATGTGGTGCTGATGGCAGCTGTGGTGGTTTTACCGTGCCGGGCAGCTAAACCCCACAACCGCTCTCTCACTCCCCCTCCTTTAGATAAGGAGGGGGAGAAGTAAAGCAAAGAACAACTCACGGGTTGAGATAAGGATAATTTAATTAAAGGGAAATAATTATAATAATTAAATAAAGACTACCATGAACTAAACAATTTAACTAAGGGGAAATAAAAGGGAAAGGGGAAAAAGGGAGGAAAACAAACAAACAAAATAAATGAAAACGATATGGAAGTGCAGAGGAAAGAAATTACTCTCTACTTCCCACAAATGAGCGATGATTGACCACGTCCTTGAAGCAAGGCCTCAACGCACGCAGCCGGTGTTCGAGAGGAGGACCGACGTCTTCTCAACGAGAGCCCACCCCTCCCCTCTTCTTCCTGTTTCCACCTTTTATTGCTGAGTGTGACATCGCATGGTATGGAATATCCCTTTGATTGGTTTAGGTCAGCTGCCCTAGTGATGTTTCTCTCCTCACTTTTTTGCCCACCCCCTAGGAGGGTTAGAGAAAGGCCCAATGCTGTGCCACTGCTGCTCAGCAGTAGACACAACACTGGTGTGATAACACTGCTGTTCCAGCTACAAGTACAGAGTACGGCACTGAATGGGCTGCTGCCGGGAAAGTTAACATTCCAGCCAGACCCAGTACAGCAGCTCATCAGTTAAGGTTGTTTCCTGTGTGTCTGACAAAGAGGTTATGCTCCTCCGTGTCTGGGCTTGAAATGTGTGTGATCTGGCCAGCAGAGGTGTCTATGTGATCTATCTGGAACACATAAGGCAGAGAATATCTTAGCTTCCAACCCATACGTTACCCTCCCCCCTCTGCCCTCTCACCAGCCAGAACACACAGGGGTAAAGCACTGCTTGTGATGGATTTCAGTCCAGCTACAAGTGCAGTTTGCCCATTCTGTGCTTTAGGGATGCCCTGGGACAATGCCTCTGTTAAAATGTCTAAAGCTTGCCGCACTTTATTTGGGGTACCACACAGACCCCATAACTTCTGCAGACCTCACTCCTTCACTTGGTGTTTGCAGAGCTGTTTATCTCACAGTTGTCTCAATCCTTTCCCTAACCAGCAGCTGTTTGGCCAGCAGGGGCCTGCTTTGGAGAAGGCTGGAACTGACTTCGCCTGACATTGGGGCAGTTACTTGTTCCATCTCTTGCAGGTTACCCCTGCAGCTCCCCCTTGTACCAAAACCTTGCCAAATAAACCCAACACATTAGTCCTCAGAAAACAGACCCAGCCACCTATGTAGATGTCCCACTCACATTGGTCTTGGGGTAATTTAGGCACTAATTCATCTTTGTGGATCAAGCCTTAAATTGATACGAACGTTTATATCTCACTTAAATCAGAAAACAATTAAGCATCCTAAAATCATAATTCTAATTAGTATTTCATGGAAATTGCATCCTCCCTCTGACAGTAAGTTGCTAAGGAGTGACAGTTAGTCTTCCAAAGAGGACTCCACCCTGAAAAATTAATAGAAATAGAAAAATTAAAAGAAATATTAAAATTCAGACAATAACACATAAAGAGTAATACAGTAAAACCAGAAGATACTACAGACAATGAAATCATTTAAATAAAATGTTTCATTACTGTCTAAGATCTTTCCATTAGGTCTTTCCCTCTCATACCTTACAACGTTGTCTAATTCTGAGTCTGCTGAGAGTAATTTTAGGCTCTTTGCTTCACTTCAAACTTCAGCTTCAAAGGTATTCTCTACAGGGGGCTTCATATAGAACTGATTCAGGCTTCTATCTATACAAGCAATCACTTGAGAAAATAGCTTAACCATTAGAAAAAAGTAGTGGAAACAAAAAGACACAACTAAAGCAAGGCTCCATCTGGTTGTTCCCTAAAGGTTAATGAATTTTCAGAACTGGTGAAAGGAGAAAAAACACAAGCCCTGTTTTCTCCAGTCTATTAAATAGGATACTTCTGTTTGTGATATGGTGAAATTATTAACTTGTTAGAGTCTCTGTTGACACTTATACTAATTTTCTAGTTCCCCTAGTGCTGCATTAATAGTATGGCTTGATTCTTGAGTTGGTAGAAAAGTGCCAATTATTTTCTGATGGAGTTAAACAACTGATTTTTTAAAATATGTTTAGGATATGTTTTGTCTCCCTCAAAATAGCTAAATACAAATTTAAACCTTACTTTTAAAAATAATGTTGGGATTAAAAAGAAAGCTAATATGTATCTATTCACTAGTCTTTTTAGAAAAAAAAAATCAGTAAGAAAATTTTCAGTTAACTCTTCTTAAGTCTTCAGCAATATACTCCTCCAGTATTTCATGCAATGTACAATAAAGAAATAGAAGGATATGATTTTATAGCGTGTTTGACCCATGTGTCTTTGGAAGATGGGAAATTCTCGTCCTTCTCATCCTTTTTCATGCCGTAAAGTGATATACCCCTTGGCTCAGGGAGATCTGCTAGGTTGACCCCCTTACAAGCTACAAGAAGGTAGCCACCAGTTTCCCACCAGTTTCCCAATTCTCATTGCAAGTCTGAAGAAGTAGAAGTTAAAATATACAGAACAAGTAAAAGAGCAAGACAGTTGGATCATGATGCCCATACACAAGCACCACATAGAATTTCACTGAGGAAGTTAATTGAATATTATGTCCAATATGGTCAGAAAAAATCCCAGCTGTGTTTAATTACTACTGAAGTTGTAGCCTCAGTGTATCTGGAACCGCTCTCTGGCACTGAGGCCAAGTAATGTGGAGCAGCTGCATACATGGTATTAAATTCCCTAATATTAACTCATGCAGCGTGCCCACTGAAGATAGTTCCTGGTTCATGCTAACTCTCAAACACTGCCTGAGATTTTGCTTGGCAAGACTGCGTAGCTGTCTGAGGTCAAACTGTGTCAGGGATCATTCAATCAGTTTAAGAGTACAGAAGATCAAGCTCCAGTGTCTGGAAACATTCCCTGACAAGATTTAATATAAGAGAACAGACATATCCTATTGGATATCTTTGTTATTATTATTTTTTATTTCTATTATTAATAAGCATTATTAGGTTAAGTATTTACTTTTCACATTTCTATTAAGCAGCAAAGTGCCATTGAATTAGCAAGATTCTTACAACATTGATTTTAATGTCAGTTTTGATAATAAAAATATGATGTGGAAAATATTGTATAATATCTTTCAGGAAGAGGATAATTGAATACCTGTTATTGTGTTTTATGTAATATGAATATAATTCTCTGACTGATTCTTGAAGTTGTAAAATAAAGCTAATGATGTAGATGATTGTACTTTGCAGAAGAGCAACGCTGTACTGTTGTCCTGTATAAATATCTATACTACAGCACAAAGGTAATATATAAAAAGAGCAATGTTTTTACAGATGCAATTTAGGTGAAGATAATACCTTTTTGCAAGCAAATATACAGAAACTTAAAGAATATATTATCAGACTTGAGTGCAGCTGAAAAAGTAGGTTTCCATACTGCTGGTAAGAAGGTAAGAATATATGTTGTTTGTGACCAATTAAGAATTCTTTTTTATTATTATTTATTTATTTCTATTTTTATTTGTTTGTTTGTTTTTTGTTTGTTTCAGTAATCCAGTAGACTCAGGAACGTCCTCCAACAGAAACTGATTTGAATATTGTGCTAGGACTGAACAATATGAATAGAAAAACAGCTAGAAGTGAACTGAAACAAAAACTGAGACTGATAATAACATCACTACAAGTTTGCTTCATATGAAGATAGAAACCATTTGGTAAAAAATAGGAAGAGAAATGATTCAGAGTTCTTGTGGAGATCAGACTGAGAGTATAGCACACCTCTCCATTGCATGATTTCACATGGACATCTCACTGCAATTACTAAGCTGCAACTATGAATAATAGTGCAATACAGAATATAAGAAATAACTGTATGCTTAATAGATGTTTGCTCAAAGTTTACTTGGTGTAACAACAGATGCTTCAGGTCCTGATGCCAAGCATGAACATAGGATACTGATATATGTACAGTGATTTGAAACCCGATCCCCGACTGAAATTTTATTTATTTATTTATGTATTTGTTATTTATGTAGTAACATTAACATTGATCACTCAGACTAAGGTGATGCAGTTGACCAGGAAAGGAAAAGTTTATTATCTTTATAAGGAATAAATGTTTTCTAATCATGTTGCCATAGCTCTGGTCAGTGCCTTCTTGTTAAGGGAACAAAAAATCGAACACCTTGGCCATCCTCTCTATTTTTCTTATTATAAGTACATATATTTTCAGAGAAAAAATGGAAAATTTGTAGCAGAGTCTGCTTCAGTCATTATTAATAAAATTGTGCTGTATTCCACTTTTATTTCAATTATTATTTCCAGTCTAAAACTAGCTGTATATAGCTATTTGATTGTATTAGCAAGTACTATCTATCTTTGTTTCTTTGATATAAGATATCAAGTGTATGTTTATCGCACTTTATCTAATCTGGAGTGCCAAAATTAAGGGTGTTTGCCTTTAGAAGGCCAGGACTATCCTCTTGTGTTAAGGTATATTGAGTTTGACTAAAGATTCTGTCTTCTGTAGCAAGTACCCAAACTGAATTGGCCATTTGAAAGCAAGTGTAACAAACAGACATTATCAGACCACTGTTCAGGAGGAAATCCCAGTCTAGCTCTCAGCAAACAACTTGAAGTTATATTGCAACCAAAAAACTGAAGTAGATGTACCAGTGAAAATCTTATATGAATTGACTGACAGAAAAGAAACGTGGCATAGAGTGTTGACAAAGTAATTCAGTCTGTTATTTTCCTTTCTTGAGTCTTCTTACTTTAATAAGGAACTCACCATAGAGTTCAGTATGATTCAGCAGTTCTGCTCTGTATGTCTATGCTATTGCACAACCTATTGCAGAACATCTTCTACCTCCTCCTAAAAGTTGAATTATTTTAGCCTACAGGTGCCAAAAGGGGACATCCAGAACCAAGGAAGTGGTCATAGAATTAGTGTAAAATCAATGAAGTTTTTGCCTGCTCTGCTTGGTTTGGGTTTTAATCTCTAGACACAAAATCAACCTGATTCGGGCAACCCGCAGCAAATTGAAATAAAATCCGAGTTTAATCAAGTCAGCCCAAAGACAAGTGACAAAATTATGGTTATTAACTTGCCTTCTTTGTATTAATGCACCTGTAGATCAGCAATTAAATGGTAAAATCTCTCTTCCTGAGACAGCTGAGTTTCCCTGGCGTTCAATTTTTCATGCTGAGATTGCTACCCCAAAGTGCAGTTTAGTGAGCTTGGAATAGATTTCTCTCTCAAAGGCTATTCATCTGGTAGATTTTTATTTTTTAAAATGTTAGAATGTATACATCTGCATTATTTTGTTTCTGTAAAGTTTATACACACTGTAGTGAGCAGATTTCTTGCATTCAGTGCTTGACTTTCTGAATGTATTTGTTGCCCTCATATAAAGTAGCCAGTAAAATTTATTACTTAGTACTTTGAGGTACATGTTCATTTGAGGCAAACTGCTTTAACTTCTCTTGGTTCACAGATCACAATTGATGTAATACTAATGGAGCTGGTGAAAACGGTAATAATGCTGCTTTCCAATATGAGTACCTGGTATAATATAGAGTTCTCTAAAGCCATTGTAATTTGTGCCTGTTGGAGGCCTAAAGGAGTTCTTCTAGCATCTAGGGGACATAGTAAAGCAGAATAATTAATACAGCTGCTCTGCACAGAAACTCTCAAAATACTGAGCTACTTCACATAGGATAATCACATAGTGGCCAGTTAGATCAATTTTAGGATTGTTCATATATATATATATATATATATATGTATATGTATATGTATATGTATATGTATATGTATATGTATATGTATATGTTTATTTATTTATTTATTTATTTTTCTACCTGGGCAACAGAGCTTACTTAGTGCTGATCATAATTTAACCCTAGAGAACCTTTCCCGTAATATTAACAGTCAGGAATTTCTTTCAGCTTGTGCTGAAGAAAATGGTTTTGTGTGCAAATTCAGAAGAGACTGTGCTCCAAGGCAGCTACTTCAATTATAATCTGGGTGTTTGTAGGTGAAATTAGTCATCCATGGCTTTGCAGTATTCTGGCATTCAGATCTTTCAGGGAAGTCTTGGTGCCTAAGAATAGTTGCTAAATTAATAAAATAATTATACCTTAATTATGCCTAACTCTGGCATTATGTCATTATGCATTTGTGAATTGGGATCCATTTTTCCTTTAACTTAAACATTTTTTTCCCCATGAACAAAAGGAATAAAACAAATATTAAATCATTGAATCATAGTCATCCTATAAATGAAGAAAATGAAGGTTAACTAAAGCTTTTCTCAAAAAAAAAAATAAAAATAAATAAAAATAGAGTATCTCCTTACAAGACACATGGTGAGATTCTGTGTCTCAGTTCATTGTGATACTTAAAATGGGACTTGAGATTTGCTTCTATTCTGAAGAAAGTGGTCAGAAAAGCAACCTCACATTCACTAAATACTATCCTTTCAGTCTGAAATTACCACTGATACCTGCCTGCATAAAGGAAGTACTTCAGCCTGAAGAACTGGATTTAGATAAATTTTTAATTCCATGTACCTTGAAATGTTTTATCAATTTGAGCCAAGGATCAACCCAACAGTCCTTGCTGTTCTTAATAAAATGTATCTTAATAGCAAATAGCCACAGTTGTGTGAAGGCTTTCATATATGGTGCTTTCTTTTTCAAATGTCTATTAATACTTTAGTTTGTTACTTGATGACTTTTTGGATTGAATTTTCCCTTATCTGGATATCACGCTGAAGAATCATTACCATTCCATGACTGATTAGCATAGGAGGTGTTTCTCTTCTGCTTTAATGTGAAGATCCTTGGTGACAGCAAAAAAAAAATTTAATGCTATTTATATATGTGACAATGTATCTTCTAATATTTATTTAATATCATTTCTATTTCTCCATTCTTTAAGATGATCTAAGTTTTAGTGCCTCATTTGGACTGATTTACAATGTGTTTTCTGTTTTCTTTTTTAATGTGCAAATTTAATAACCATATGTCCATTATCAGCCAATTTACTTTGGTAGATTATCCCATTTCATATTTATGATATATCAGGCAACATATATACATAACATATTTAAAACACTATACATATATATAACTATAGTTCTTTTACTTATCATAGTAAAAAGGAATATGTTTTGAGAATCTTCTGAAGACCTCTTTTCAAACTGAACATGAATACAGTTTTCTCAAATAAAAATCACTGACTGAAACCAAAAAGTACACACAAACAAACAAACAAACAAAAGAAACAAACAAACAAAGAAACAACAGACCCACCAGCACAAAAAGGACATGGACCTATAAGAACAAGTCCAGAGGAGGGCCACAAAGATGATTAGAAGGCTGGAGCATCTCTACTCTGAAACCAGGATGAGAGTGTTGGGTTGTTCAGCCTGGAGAAGACTCCAGGGAGACCACATAGGGGCCTTGCATTACCTAAAGGGGGCCTACAGGAAAGCAGAAGGACTCTGTCAGGGAGTGTAGTGATAGGACAAAAAGTAATGGTTTTAAACTTGAAAGAAAGAAAGGAAGGAAGGAAGGAAGGAAGGAAGAAGGAAGGAAGGAAGGAAGGAAGGAAGGAAGGAAGGAAGGAAGGAAGGAAGGAAGGAAGGAAGGAAGGAAGGAAGGAAGGAAGGAAGGAAGGAAGGAAGGAAGGAAGGGAAGATTTAGATTAGGTATTATGAATGGCACAGGTTGCCCAGAGAAGCTGTGGATGCCCCATCCCTGGAGGTGTTCAAAGCAGGCTGGATGGGACTTTGAGCAACCTGGTCCCATGGGAGGTGTCTCTGCCCATGGCAGGGGAGTTGGAATTACCTAGTTTTTAAGGTCCCTTCCAACCCAAACCTATGATTCTATGATTCTATGAAAAAAAAAAATAAAAATAAAAATTGGCAAACAGACCAGAGAATTCTGACAGCACTCATGCTGTGAATAATCTTCCCTATCATACATAGCAACAACATTGAGCCTGGGAACTTGAGCATCTATGTTTAAACAGACATCTAATTTGGATATTAAAGTATTTATATTACAAATATTTGTCAAATATTTTAGCAGTTTGTTCAAATGGTTAATCAATGTTACTGTAAAATATTACATCTTGTATTGAGTCATTGTATATATAGTCAGCTTAGGTATTCTTCTTGTATTATCCAATAGAGTTTACACTTTTATTGAACAGTTTTCCTTTTAAATAATCACTGCAAAAGCTTTTACAGATCATCTGTTAGAATTCTGAAATAAAAGCAGATAATGAAAGCAGATTTAGTACTAGTAAACCTTAGAGGTTGAGAACTTTAAGAGCAAATTTGTAACTTTTTTGTTAACATAGAACTTAACTACCAAGAAAGAATTGTCACATAAGCTTTTGACTTTTTCTTCTGTAATCTGACTAAAAGCTCTTTGTATTTTTCTGAGGTTTCTTAATCACATTCCTGTGCCTCTAAAGAGAAAATTTACCTTCTCACCTGGATTAAGTTCTTGGTGAAATATTTATTTTCTGTGTAGTTGCGGAATGCCTTTATCTATCTATCTATCTATCTATCTATCTATCTATCTATCTATCTATCTATCTATCTCGCCTCTAAATAAACTAAGTAAAATGAAGGAAAAACAAACAATATCCATCTGGATCAAATGACTCTAAATATTATAGTTTTAAAATTCCTTAACTCATCTGTAATTTTAAATTTGCCTTACTATTTTTTTTTCCTCAGAGTGGGGGTGACTAAAAATGCTTTTGGACAAGGGAGGGATCAGGGATTATGATAACAAAATTACTTGTAGCAGCATGAAAATACTTTTACTTGGACTTCCTTTCAAATGTGTATTATAGCAGAGAAAAATCGTGACCTATGGAGAAGTAGAGAGGAGATGTTTGATGCCGGTGCCACTCTGGGAATTTTGTGAAGGTACTGATAGAACAAATAATATTAGAACACTTTTATGTTTGCACATGTAAGGGGAAGTTGCATTTCAGGTCAATAACTTTGAGCCGAGAAGGTTTTTACTCTCAGACTTGAAAGAGAACCTCTGTATCTTTTGGTCACAGTTGTTCTAGGTCAGGCCTACTGAAGAGCAAACATGAAAACATAGATAGATGAGGATTTGTTGCTAAATAAAGATGAAGAAAAACATACTTCTGTGTGAGCACTTTGATGACCATCAACTTTCTTATCCATTTTTATTTCCAGATCCATTGGAGGAATCTGAGTGTGATGTATTTCTAGTACAGAAAAGAGCTGTTGGATTGAGAGTCTGTAACACTCAAATACTCAGATTTTATTAAGTATTTTCAGATGTCTGAAACAGACATCTCTAATATATTTGTATTTCTTACATATTTTCATTTTAGGTTGCTGCCTTCCTCTCATGTTTTAATCATGCACTCATGGCATTAGCAGGCTTGATTATTATTATTATTTTGAAATAAGTAAGCATGATAACATTGCAATGACTATAGCAGTGTAACTAATTAGGATACTGACAAATCAAGACTTATCCTGCTTGAATTGGCATAGAAACAAATTTCTCTGTTACGTGACATCAAAAAGTTGCTAACCAGTTCTTTTTCCTTATGCATGGTACAGGTTGTGTGTTCACATACCAGGTCCGTGTATTCAGAAACCTCTTTTCCTTCTCACCTTCTCCCTGTCAGCCTTCAGGCACATTCCTACACCTCTGCCTCAGTTATCCCTGAAGGACAGGCACTGAAGCCCTTATTTGCCTCAGGCATCTTGCACTCATCAGTGATTACATCCCTGCTGCTTCTAACTCCACATATGCCTTTCAAAACTACAGCTTATACACATCAACAGAAACAAAACAGATTCTGGCATTGCTCTCATGTTAAATCAGAAAGTTTTCAAGAACATCCTCTGTTGAAATACTTTCTTGGCTAACTCAGAGAGATACTTTGGAATCACTCATGTTCTAATATCCACAGTGTTGACATGTTACTTCAAAAATGAAGGGACATAAAACTATTTGATAATTAGATTATATTAACCGATTTCATCCTTGCCAGTGGTAATACACTCCCCTCCCTCCAATAACATTCCAATCAAAACTAATGTAAAAATATTCTTTGTTACCAGTTCACATTTATCCCACACTAATCCTACAAGATATGTATTTATAGTACCCCTCTAAGAGCAATTCCACAAAAGCGCTTAGGTCAGTATAGCCTCTTTGATTAACTTTGGGCTTTACAGCAGGTTTTAAATGCATCACTGAGATAGAGGTAGAGCTGGGAAGAAAAAAAAAATTAAAATAAAAGAGTTGTACTTGACTATTTGTCAGAACACTGTTAAATGCACTGTTGAAAATGTTTCAGCACAGTAGTAATAAAATGTCATTGTCAAATGATAATGAATTATGTGACCAAACTGTTCTATAGCAAAGCTTGTAATAGCATATATGATCATGCACAGCATTCTGATTACTTGATTTCATTGTTGTGAAACATTTTATTTGTACTTACATCAAAGGTTGGCATTTGACTAATATCTGTCAAAAGTAAGGCTCTTAAGTCATCATGTAAACAAGGATGTATTCTGGAAGAAAACAAATGGCAGCAATGCAAATAGATATACATTTAGATAGTGTGTATATATGTATATATTTAAAAGTACATTTCTAGGGGAATTGCTAGACTTTCAAAGTATTTAATCAAAAGTAGAACAAAATATTCCAGAACATTTCCTTTGAATTTTATAGTACTAATTTGTTGGGGTATTTTGTGATGCCTTATATTTTTCTAATATAATTTTCTATATCTCAGAAAAACAAGATGAAAAATACCATTAAATAAAGAAAAAAATAGGATCCTAAATGAAAATTGTATTATTTCCTATCAGAGATGCTAGAAAAAAAGAAGTAATTTCTATGAAATGTTTTGATTTTGTAGAATTATCATCTTCTACAAAAATTTGACTAGTAGTTGTTTATCTTTGGAAAGCATATAACTTTCTAAGGGTATTAAAAAAAAAAGTTATTCACTTCTAATATGGAACTGACTGACTTTTGAACTTTACAAAAGATTTGTTTATCTGGTTGGTATGACATTTTGTATCAGCATAAGACTTATTTATAACTAGACCATCTTTTATTGGAGCACTTCTTGACAGCACATAATTTAATTATTTGTAAGCATTATACAGAGCCAATATAAAGAAAACACTGAAGAAGTTTTCCCATAGGTTTTAGAATAATGTATATAATTCACACTTTATAACAAGATATCTAGTTAGGTACAAAGCTCTTAAATAAACCTAAACCAGCACCTGTCTAAAGGAAGTATAAAATTTTGTCCAGATGGAATGAGCTGATTTTACACAATAATTTTGCTCTAGATTTTGAATGGGCTGTGCTCATCTTCTGTTCACAATAAAATCACTGTAACAAATGAAATTCTGTGGATTATCCATACTTACAGTGAGCTATCTACACCGGGTTTGGATCTTTGTAGTTTATACTGGTTATAAAAACTCATGGCTTTCAATCAGTAACTGCATGAAAATTTTAGAGTAAGCATAAATGACAGTGGGAGAGCTTGTCATTTTCCTGCTTCCTTCCACTGAAGACATCTGGCCACGAATCATTAGTACAGTTTGCAACACTTGCAGTACTGATTCCTTGCCATTTCTTGTTTCTTACTGGTGAAGAGCCAGAGACAAAGTAGTCTGTTTTTGAAATCAAATGACTTAAAGAACTGATGTCAGATATGTCCTTTAGCTAGTATTTGTAACCTTTGTCTTGGTTGCATTAATTTCCTGTGTCAGTAGACATCTGCTGATGTTAATTGAACCAACGTGCTCACAATTTTTTCTGAACTCACCAACCTAGCTGCCTTCCTAAAGCCTTGCAGCTCAAGGCTTCCATTTCTTCCACTTGTAACTTACTGAATAGTGGGTAGATTTAAATGTTGCTTTCTCCATTTTCAAAGTCTCACACTTGTTTCCCCTAAGTTATTCAAATTAATTCCATACCGTGGGATAGCAATCTCTTTTGGTTTTCTATGATGACAGTCTTAAGGACAGTTTTCTCAGTATGTTGCTCTCCAGAGTTTGAGAAATGATTGATATGAGTACTTTTCCAGCCTTTGTAGCTTGGTCACACAATGTCTATGGTAGACTAGAGAACTGAACCTGCATTTCCCATTGGCCTGTAGGTTTTCTGCCTTATTTTTTTAGACCTAATCTTCCCAATAATGTTATTTACTGGTCAAAAATTTCACCATGTAAGGAAAATGGAGAACAAGTTTCCACTAAAGCAAGCACTATGAAAAGTTAAAACTATGAGAGTTCCTGTCCCAAGAGTTTATAATCTAAAAATGAGACAAAGTCAGAGGAAGATTGCAGATTATACTAGACTGTGAGGAGCTGTTGACTTTCTTGAGGGTAGAAAGGCCTTGCAGAGAGATCTTGACTAATTAGAGGGCTAGGCAATCATCAACTGCACGAAGCTTAACAAGTACCAGATTCCACACCTGGGATGGGACAACCTTGGCTGTATGTGTGTGGGACAAGAGGCTGGAGAGAAGCCCTGTGGAAAAGAATGAGGGGGTTTTGGTCGACAGCAGATTGAATAGTCAACAGTATGCCTCAGCAAGCAACTGCGTCCTAGGGTGCATCAAGCACGGCATTGCTGACCAGCTGAGGGAAGTCATTGTCCCACTCTCCTTGCACTGGTGTGGCTTCACCTCAAGTAATGTGTGCAGTTTTGGGTGCCACAATTGAAGAAGAATATAAAACTACTAGAGAGTGTCCAAAAGATGGCTATGAAGATGATGAAAGGTCTGGAGGGGAAGATGTATGAGGAGCTGGGTTTCTTAAGCTAGAGAAGAGACTGAAGGGAGGCCTCATGGTGGCCTGCAGCTTCCTCATGAGAGGAGCAGAGGTGCTGAGCTCTGCTCTCTGGGGACAGTGACGGGACCTGAGGGAATGGCATGCAGACAGGGGACAGGGGACAGGGGAGGTTCATGCTGGATATTAGGAAAAAGTCTTCAACAAGAAGGTGGTTGAGCAGTGGAACAAGCTCCCCAGGGAAGTGATTGAGCCTGCTGGAGTTCAGGAAGCGTTTGGACAATGCTTTCAGACACACAGTCTGATTTTTGTGTGGTCCTGTGTGGAGCCAGGAGTTGGACTCCATGATCCTTGTGGGTCACTTCCAACTTGGGATATTCTGTGATTTTCTGATTCTATGATATAAAATATAACAAAGCAGTAAACAGTAGTCATACTAATGTCATATTAGTCATTGTCATGTTCCTCAAGTCTTTTTGGCTAAGTGAATGGTGGAATGGGGAAATAAAAAGCGAAATTTAGATAGAGGGAAAAAAAAAAAAAAAAAAAAAAAAAGGAAAAAAGAGACTGACCATTGATGGGAAAGAAAAGAAAGGAAATATGGCAGACAGAAATGGAGCTAATTTGAAAAAATTGTGACTGGGATGTCTGGAAAGACTGGGAGGTAGCAGTGCATTAAACAAGGGAGAGAACTTTTCATGCAAAAAATATAAAAAGTGATGTGCTACTGATGGGAACAGGAATGCTCCTGTGGTGTTCTGAGACTGCTTCTGTGATAATTGTCTTTGATAATTATCCTAAAGGGTGTTCTGTAGTTGTCAGGTCAAGTGGTGCCACAAGCTCATGTTTAAACTGATCAAGTGTCAGGTCACTTATGCTGTGTCCGTCTTGAAAAATAGATACGCACCATGGCAGAAAAGCTATCCACAGTCACTTGCAACTCAGTGACACATGCTTCCCTAGTACATACCTTGCTCAAACTCATAGGCTTAACTCATTTGCTCATTTACTTGGTGCTTTATGGCCCAAACAGAATAGTGTATAAATAAAAGTAGTTAACAACAGTGTGTATGTATGCAGGTGCTCAGGTCCAGTGCTCACACTTGTCTTTTCTTGTCTTTGTACTCATGTGTGGTCCTGGCAAAGGGATTAATGTTTGCGATGACACAGCAGTTACATGTACTTTGTACTATTCTGTAGAATACTCTAATTAGCATGGGATGAGAACTGTCCAGA